>NC_052333.1:10066685-10366685 GCF_016432855.1 Salvelinus namaycush | reverse complement strand
TCAGGACATTCATACCAGGCGGCCCGAAAAATTGCCGAAGACACCAGTCACCACAGCCATGGACTGTTCTCTCTGCTACTTCCGGCAGGCGGTACCGGAGCATCGGGTCTCACACCAACAGGCTCCGAGACAGCTTCTTTCCTCAAGCAAAAAGACCGCTGAACACCTAGGCTACCGACCCTCTCCCATGGACTATCTGCACTAACTCTATGCTCACTCACAGGTCTCTACCCACACATTCAAACACACCTGCATGGACACTCTTGCATACGACATGCGCGCGCGCGCGCACACACACACACACACACACACACACACACACACACACACACACACACACACACACACACACACACACACACACACACACACACACACACACACACACACTTGCTATATTGTTTATTATCACCATTCGTATTTATCCTGTTACCAGTCACTTTTACCCTTTTACATGTACAGTCCATTCAGAAAGAATTCAGACCCCTTGACTTTTTCAACATTTTGTTATGTTACAGCCTTATTCTAAAATGTATTAAATTGTTTTCCCCCCTCATCAATCTACACACAATACCCCATAATGACAGCAAAAACAGGTACAAAAAAGAATAAATATTTTATTTACATAAGTATTCAGATCCTATACTCAGTACTTTGTTGAAACACCTTTGGCAGTGATTACAGCCTTGAGTCTTCTTGGGTATGACACTACAAGCTTGGCACACCTGTATTTGGGGAGTTTCTTCCATTCTTCTCTGCAGATCCTCTCAAGCTCTGTCTGGTTGGATGGGGAGCGTCGCTGCACAGCTACTTTCAGGTCTATCCAGAAATGTTCAATCGGTTTCAAGTTCGGGCTCCGGCTGGGCCACTCAAGCACATTCAGAGACTTGTCCCAAAGCCACTCCTGTGTTGTCTTTGCTGTGTGGTTAGGGTTGTTGTCCTGTTGGAAGGTGAACCTTTGCCCCAGTCTGAGGTCCTGAGTGCTCTGGAGCAGGTTTTCATCAAGGATCTCTCTGTACTTTGCTTCGTTCATTTTTCCCTTGATTCTGACTAGTCTCCCAGTCCCTGCCGCTGAAAAACATTGCCACAGCAAGATGATGCCACCACCATGCTTCACCATAGGGATGGTGCCAGGTTTCCTCCAGATGTGACGCTTGGCATACAGGCCAAAGACTTCAATCTTGGTTTCATCTGACCAGAGAATCTTGTTTCTCATGGTCTGAGAGTCCTTTAGGTGCCTTTTGGCAAACTCCAAGCGGACTGTCATGTGCCTTTAACTGAGGAGTGTCTTTCGTCTGGCCACTCTACCATAAAGGCCTGATTGGTGGAGTGCTGCAGAGATGGTTGTCCCTCTGGAAGGTTCGTCCATCTCCACAGAGGAACTCTGGAGCTCTGTCAGAGTGGCCATCGGGTTCTTGGTCACCTCCCTGACCAAGGCCCTTCTCCCCCGGTTGCTCAGTTTGGCCAGGCGGCGAGCTCTTGGAAGAGTCTTGGTGGTTCCAAACTTCTTCCATTTAAGAATGATGGAGGCCACTGTGTTCTTGGGGACCTTCAATGCTGCAGAATTGTTTTGGTGCCCTTCCGCAGATCTGTTCCCTTGACACAATCCTGTCTCAGAGCTCTACAGACAATTCCTTCGACCTCATGGCTTAGTTTTTGCTCTGACATGTACTGTCAACTGTGGGACCTTATAGAGACAGGTGTGTGCCTTTCCGAAGCATGTCCAATCAATTGAATTTACCACAGGTGGACTCCAATCAAGTTGTATAAACATCTCAAGGATGATCAATGGAAACTGGGTGCACCTGAGCTCAATTTCGAGTCAAAGCAAAGGGTCTTAATATTTACAGTGCTGTGAAAAAGTATTTGCCCTCTTCCTGATTTCTTATTTTTTTGCACATTTGTCACACTTAAATGTTTCATATCATCAAACAAATGTTAATACTACACAAAGATAACCCAAGTAAACACAAAATGTAGTTTTTAAGTGATACTTTTATTTAGGGAAAAAAGCTATCCAAACCTTCATGGCCCTATGTGACAAAGTAATTGACCCCCCCCCCCCCCTTGTTAAATCATGAATTTACTGTGGTTAATCACATTTTTTGGAAAGCTGAGTTCAATTTCACTAGCCACACCCAGGCCCGAAATCACTTAAATAGAACCTGTCTGACAAAGTGAAGTAGGCCAAAATATTTCAAAAAGCAAGACATCATGCCGCGATCCAAAGAAATTTAGGAACAGATGAGAAACAAAGTAATTGACATCTGGAAAGGGTTACAAAGCCATTTCTAAAGCTTTGGGACTCCAGCGAACCACGGTGAGAGCCATTATCCACAAATGGAGAAAATTTGGAACAGTGGTGAACCTTCCCAGGAGTGGCCGGCCTACAAAAATTACCCCAAGAGCGCAGCGACGACTCATCCAAGAGGTCACAAAAGAACCCACAACAACATCTAAAGAACTGCAGGCCTCACTTGCCTCAGTTAAGGTCAGTGTTCATGACTCAACCATTAGAAAGAGACTTGGCAAAAATGACATCCATGGCAGAGTTCCAAGGCGAAAACCACTGCTGACCAAAAAGAACATAAAGGCTCGTCTCACTTTTGGCAAAAAACACTTTTGGGAAAATATTCTGTGGACTGATGAGACAAACGTTGATCTTTTTGGAAGTTGTGCGTCCCGTTACATCTGGCGTAAAAGTAACACAGCATTTCAGTAAAAGAACATCATACCAACAGTCAAATATGGTGGTGGTAGTGTGATGGTCTGGGGTTGCTTTGCTGCTTCAGGACCTGGACGACATGCTGTGATTGATGGAACCATGAATCCTGCTCTCTACCAAAAAATCCTGAAGGAGAATGTCCGGCCATCAGTTCGTGACCTCAAGCTGAAGCGCACTTGGGTTCTGCAGCAGGACAATGATCCAAAACACACCAGCAAGTCCACCTCTGAATGGCTTTAAAAAAATTAAGTTTTGGAGTGGCCTAGTCAAAGTCCGGACTTGAATCCGATTGAGATGCTGTGGCGTGACCTTAAAAAGGCGGTTCATGCTCGAAGACCCTCCAATGTGGCTGAATTAAAACAATTCTGCAAAGAAGAGTGGGCCAAAATTCCTCCACAGCGATGTGAAAGACTCATTGCCAGTTATCGCAAATGTTTGATTGCAGTTGTTGCTTTTGAGGGTGGCACAACCAGTTATTAGGTTTAGGGGGCAATTACTTTTTCACATAGGACCATGAAGGTTCGGATAGCTTTTTTCCCTTAATAAATAAAAAGATCACTTAAAAACTGCATTTTGTGTTTACTTGGCTTATCTTTGTGTAATATTTAAATGTGTTTGATGATCTGAAACATTTAAGTGTGACAAAAAAAATTGCAAAAAAATAAGAAATCAGGAAGGGGGCAAATACTTTTTCACAGCACTGTATGTAAATAAGGTATTTCTGTTTTAAACGTAATTTTTTAAATAAATAAAAACCTGTTTTTGCTTTGTCGTTATGGGGTATTGTGTGTAGATTGATGAGGGAAATACTGTATTGAATCCATTTTGGAATAAGGCTGTAACGTAACAAAATGTGGAAAAAAGTGAAGGGGTCTTAATATTTTCAGAATGCACTGTACATATCTACCTCAATTACTCCAGTACCCCTGTGCACTGTAATTATGGTACTGGAACTGACCCTGTATATAGCTTGCATTCTATATTTTTTCTCCACCGTATTTCTTGTGTGCTTTCTTACTTTATACTATTACTTCATATTTTCCTTAATAATGTTTCTTCTCACCTTGTTAGCGAATACTGCTGTTAGAAAGAGCTTGTTTTTGTGTTGCAGGGTCCAGTGCCATTTCCCTCCCTTAGACCCCCATCCCAAGTCTCCCATCCCATGAGGCTCCCACAAGAAATTAAAAGTATGCCATTTGCATGAATTAGACTTGGAGATGCGGTAGGGCAGGTGCACCCGACTGTTAGTGCTCATAAATAAAGATGAAGCTTCAGAAGTCCATAGACAGGCTCCGGAGAGAAGAGGCAGCCACACAGATCAATGCTCTTGAAAGATTTGTTTGCCCGGACCCAAGCTGAGGGAAGCTCTGAGGTAATCATGCATATGATAAAAATTCATTGGTTTATTGAAATGTGTCCTTGAACTTAAAGACATTGTGTTCTGCAGTCTAGGTCTCTTTCTGATTTGTTTGGTAGAATACAGTGCATTACGAAAGTATTCAGACCACTTCAGTTTTTACTCATTTTGTTATGTTACAGCCTTGTTCTAAAATTGATAAAAATAATCATGGAAACAAATAATTATAATTATGGAAACAGGATGCACCTGAGCTCAATTTCGAGTTTCATAGTGAAGGGTCTGAATACTTATGTAAATGTAATATTTCCGTATAAAAAAAAATAAATGTGTGTAGATTGATGAGAAAAAAACACAATTTAATCAATTTTAGAATAAGGCTGTAACGTAACATAATGTGGAAAAAAGTGAAGGGGTCTGAATAGTTTCCGAATGCACTGTATGAACAGGACAATATATCAGACAAATGGCTTATTTGAAACAGCTTTTCATACTTTTCATATGTAAAATTTTATGAGACAGGTTTGAATCATTCTTCTAAATGAGAAAGACCAGCAAAACGACCTCTAAAACCTTATTAGCGTTACACATAATAATGCTCTGTACGCACACACGCACGCACGCACACACACACGCACACACACACACACACACACACACACGCACACACACAGGCACACACACGCACACACACACAAGCTTGATCATCATCACTCGTAGGGTCACTATTCATCATACCGTCTCTTAATGTGTCAATGTCAGTACACTAATACTTTATTAATCTAACAGAGAGGCTACTGATGGACTGATGGGCTGTTACAGTGTAGAGGTGATTAGTGTGTACTGATGGGCTGTTACAGTGTAGAGGTGATTAGTGTGTACTGATGGTCTGTTACAGTGTACAGGTGATTAGTGTGTACTGATGGGCTGTTACAGTGTAGAGGTGATTAGTGTGTACTGATGGGCTGTTACAGTGTAGAGGTGATTAGTGTGTACTGATGGGCTGTTACAGTGTAGAGGTGATTAGTGTGTACTGATGGGCTGTTACAGTGTAGAGATGATTAGTGTGTACTGATGGGCTGTTACAGTGTAGAGGTGATTAGTGTGTACTGATGGGCTGTTACAGTGTAGAGGTGATTAGTGTGTACTGATGGGCTGTTACAGTGTAGAGGTGATTAGTGTGTACTGATGGGCTGTTACAGTGTAGAGGTGATTAGTGTGTACTGATGGGCTGTTACAGTGTAGAGATGATTAGTGTGTACTGATGGGCTGTTACAGTGTAGAGGTGATTAGTGTGTACTGATGGGCTGTTACAGTGTAGAGATGATTAGTGTGTACTGATGGGCTGTTACAGTGTAGAGGTGATTAGTGTGTACTGATGGGCTGTTACAGTGTAGAGGTGATTAGTGTGTACTGATGGGCTGTTACAGTGTAGAGGTGATTAGTGTGTACTGATGGGCTGTTACAGAGTTGCAGCATGTGCTAGACTAAAGCTCATGTGTTGAGTCCCAAATGTCACATTATTCCCTTTATATTACACTCATTACTTTAGACCATGGGTCTTGGTCAAAACTGGTGCACTATATAGAGATTAGGCTGCCATTTGGGACTCAACCTAAAGCACATGGACTGTAAGGTGTACTGTAGGATGGGTTCCTGGAACCACAGGAACTATTAGTGGAAGAAAAGCACCGCCAGCCGTAGATAAAGTGGTTCAAAACAAGAACACGAGGCGACAAATTGAATCATAAATGCATCCGTGGTTGAAGAGATTGTTGTCTCTTTTCAGACTGACCTGATGGACCTCTTGTTTCCGATGACAAATCAGACCGTAACAATTGCTACTATAGACAGCTAGTCCAAAATATACCAAGAGATATATAGGCTATCCTTTGTGTACCTACATTTCATGTACATTTAAATCCAGTAATTGATCCTCAATAATTCAGCCCTCAGTTCAGTCTGTCAGGCCCTGATTCTTAGTAAACCTACTCTTTTCTAAGTGTTTGGATTGTGTCTCCCCACCGGGTAGAAACTGGTTGTTTACACGTCTTTTAAACCCAAAGATTCTTTGTGATGACGTTGAATCAACTTCGAAATCTGATTGGATTTGCAAAAAGTCATCAAGGTGAGGTATTTCATATTTTTCACCAAACTTTTAAACTAAATCCAATAACATAGTAACATTTTTATTATGTTTTTTAAATTTACGTTAGTTGACAACTCAACCAAATGTAAATCAAAACTAGATGTTGAACTTACACCGTACAACATATAAAACATCTGCTATATGATACAAAGAAGGAGAAATCAGTCCAACCAAGGAGTCTATCGCTATATCCATCTAACTAGCCGCTCTAAAATAGCTTTCGTCATTTTGAATTTATATGTTCATGTCCTTTGTCCTTTTCAACTTGAGTGTGGAGAAGATTTAATATCAAAGGAAGGATTGTGTACAGATTAGAATGACAACTCACTGACTGAATTTCCTGCAGAGAAGAGGGATTACATTGTCATCCAGCAGCAGCGATGATATATGCAGGAGCCCTGGGATTCAACTGTTCAACTGTCTCACAGACAGTTACATGAGCAGATCTGCCAGCACTCTGCTTTCAGCGGTAACCGTCAAGTCAACCTCTTTGACCACTCCACAACCTTAACCCAGTCGAACGAACTTACTGCTCAAACAAGCACACCTGGGTTCAAATAGTAGGCCTAGTTGTCTTTTAAATATTTGCACTGCACTTGATTGAGCTTGCCAGGCGCAATGGGGTGGCAGGTAGCCTAGTGGTTAGAGTGTTGGGCCAGTAACTGAAAGGTTGCTGGATCGAATCCCTGAGCTGACAAGGTGAAAATGTGTCATTCTACCCCTGGACAAGGCAGTTAACCCACTGTTCTCTTGTAGGCCATCATTGTAAATAAGAATTTGTTCTTAAATAAAGGTTAAGTGGTACCAATGACATAGTCTAATTAAGCCCTGCCCAGCTGGCACTGCAAGCAGGCTTAATACATTTTCTATGTATATGAAAGAAAAAACAAATCGTTTTTGAACCTAGGAAACCCATAGTATTTCCATGTGCTCATTACAGACTCCAATACACAGAATCGTTGAAAAGACATTGACAGACAGCAACAACAGCAGGGACGCCTATGGGTTTAGAAGGATGGGAAGTACACCCAAGCTCTTTTCAGTGTTTACTGCCTCCAACTAGTTATTTTTGTGTGAAAGAATTCTGTTCACAATTTAAAAACAAAGAATAAACAACAAAAAACAACAACAACAAAGTGAAATATTTACTTATGTCTGCACTTTAACTAATCTGAGAATCCTGCTGTGAACGTTGTTGTTGTCTATCGTCGGATGACATCCTTCAAAACTTCCCATTGTTTACTAAATGCACCCATCAGATTCAACCTCCTGACAACAGACATTGATACACAGTCATGAATTACACTGCTCAAAAAAATAAAGGGAACACTTAAACAACACAATGTTACTCCAAGTCAATCACACTTCTGTGAAATCAAACTGTCCACTTAGGAAGCAAAACTGATTGACAATACATTTCACATGCTGTTGTGCAAATGGAATAGACAAAAGGTGGAAATTATAGGCAATTAGCAAGACACCCCCAATAAAGGAGTGGTTCTGCAGGTGGTGACCACAGACCACTTCTCAGTTCCTATGCTTCCTGGCTGATGTTTTGGTCACTTTTGAATGCTGGCGGTGCTTTCACTCTAGTGGTAGCATGAGACGGAGTCTACAACCCACACAAGTGGCTCAGGTAGTGCAGCTCATCCAGGATGGCACATCAATGCAAGCTGTGGCAAGAAGGTTTGCTGTGTCTGTCAGCGTAGTGTCCAGAGCATGGAGGCGCTACCAGGAGACAGGCCAGTACATCAGGAGACGTGGAGGAGGCCGTAGGAGGGCAACAACCCAGCAGCAGGACCGCTACCTCCGCCTTTGTGCAAGGAGGAGCAGGAGGAGCACTGCCAGAGCCCTGCAAAATGACCTCCAGCAGGCCACAAATGTGCATGTGTCTGCTCAAACGGTCAGAAACAGACTCAATGAGGGTGGTATGAGGGCCCAACGTCCACAGGTGGGGGTTGTGCTTACAGCCCAACACCGTGCAGGACGTTTGGCATTTGCCAGAGAACACCAAGATTGGCAAATTCGCCACTGGCGCCCTGTGCTCTTCACAGATGAAAGCAGGTTCACGCACATGTGACAGACGTGACAGAGTCTGGAGACGCCGTGGAGAACGTTCTGCTGCCTGCAACATCCTCCAGCATGACCGGTTTGGCGGTGGGTCAGTCATGGTGTGGGGTGGCATTTCTTTGTGGGGCCGCACAGCCCTCCATGTGCTCGCCAGAGGTAGCCTGACTGCCATTAGGTACCGAGATGAGATCCTCAGACCCCTTGTGAGACCATATGCTGGTGCGGTTGGCCCTGGGTTCCTCCTAATGCAAGACAATGCTAGACCTCATGTGGCTGGAGTGTGTCAGCAGTTCCTGCAAGAGGAAGGCATTGATGCTATGGACTGGCCCGCCCGTTCCCCAGACCTGAATCCAATTGAGCACATCTGGGACATCATGTCTCGCTCCATCCACCAACGCCACGTTGCACCACAGACTGTCCAGGAGTTGGCGGATGCTTTAGTCCAGGTCTGGGAGGAGATGCCTCAGGAGACCATCCGCCACCTCATCAGGAGCATGCCCAGGCGTTGTAGGGAGGTCATACAGGCACGTGGAGGCCACACACACTACTGAGCCTCATTTTGACTTGTTTTAAGGACATTACATCAAAGTTGGATCAGCCTGTAGTGTGGTTTTCCACTTTAATTTTGAGTGTGACTCCAAATCCAGACCTCCATGGGTTGATAAATTTGATTTCCATTGATAATTTTTGTGTGATTTTGTTGTCAGCACATTCAACTATGTAAAGAAAAAAGTATTTAATAAGAATATTTCATTCATTCAGATCTAGGATGTGTTATTTTAGTGTTCCCTTTATTTTTTTGAGCAGTGTATATACAGTGATTGCACCAGAAGAAATGGCAGCAGTTTTACGAGCGCCCAACCAATTGTGCTATTATGTGTTTTTTTGACGTTATTTGTAATTTATTTTGTACATAATGTTTCTGCAACCGTATCTTACAGCAGAAAAGAGCTTCTGGATATCAGGACAGAGAATCACTCACCTCGGATTAGACAAAGATGTTTTATTCAACAAGCAAGATGCATAGGACATTCTCCAAACACCCCACAGGACCGACATCCCCGTTATTTGCAAGAGGAAGAAACGCAGGTACAGGTACACAGAGCGGGATGCTTCGTGACGACCCGCAGAAGGCGAGTGGGAAAGTTGCCGTTACCGTCAATATTACTCGCCAACGTGCAATCATTGGACAATAAATTAGACGAGGTACGATCACGAATATCCTACCAACGGGACATCAACAACTGTAATATCCTATGTTTCACAGAATCGTGGCTGAATGACAACATGGATATTCAGCTAGAGGGATATACGCTGCACTGGCAAGATAGAACAGACTCTAGTGGTCTGTGCATATTTGTAAACAACAGCTGGTGCATGAAATCTGAAGAAGTCTCTAGATTTTGCTCACCTGAACTAGAGTATATTGTGATAAATTGTAGGCCACACTACTTGCCAAGAGAGTTTTCAGCTATACTTTTCGTGACTGTTTACTTACCACCACAGACAGATGCTGGCACTAAGACCGCACTCAGTCAGCTGTTTAAGGAAATAAGCAAACAGGAAACCACTCACCCAGAGGCGGCGCTCCTAGTGGCCGGAGACTTTAATGCAGGGAAACTTAAATCAGTTCTACCAAATTTCTATCAACATGTTAAATGTGCAACCAGAGGGAAAAATTTCTAGATCACCTGTCCTCCACACACAGAGACGCGTACAAAGCTCTCCCTCGCCCTCCATTTGGTAAATCCAACCACAACTCTATCCTGATTCCTGCTTTCAAGCAAAAATTGAAGCAGGAAGCACCAGTGACTTGGTCTATAAAAAAGTGATCAGATGAAGCAGATGCTAAACTACAGGACTGTTTTGCTATCACAGACTGGAACATGTTCCGGGATTCTTCCGATGGCATTGACGAGTACACCACATCAGTCACTGGCTTTATCAATAAGTGCATTGAGGATTTCGTCCCCATAGTGACTGTACGTACATACCCCAACCAGAAACCATGGATTACAGGCAACATTCGCACTGAGCTAAAGGGCAGAGCTGCCGCTGTCAAGGTGCAGGACTCTAACCCGGAAGCTTATAAGAAATCCTACTATGCCCTGCGACGAACCATCAAACAGGCAAAGCGTCAATACAGGGCTAAGATTGAATCATACTACACCGGCTCCGACGCTTGTCTTATGTGGCAGGACTTGCAAACTATTTCAAAGGGAAGCACAGCCGAGAGCTAACCAGAGACACGAGCCTACCAGACGAGCTAAATCACTTCTATGCTCGCTTCGAGGCAATCAACACTGAGGCATGCATGAGAGCATCAGCTGTTCTGGACGACTGTGTGATCACTCTCTCCGTAGCCGATGTGAGTAAGACCTTTAAACAGGTCAACATACACAAGCTGCGGGGCCAGACAGATTACCAGGACGTGTGCTCTGGGCATGTACTGACCAACTGGCAGGTGTCTTCACTGACATTTTCAACATGTCCCTGATTGAGTCTGTAATACCAACATGTTTCAAGCAGACCACCATAGTCCCTGTGCCCAAGAACACAAAGGCAACCTGCCTAAATGACTACAGACCCGTAGCACTCATGTCCGTAGCCATGAAGTGCTTTGAAAGGCTGGTAATGGCTCACATCAACACCATTATCCCAGAAACCCTAGACCCACTCCAATTTGCATACCGCCCGAACAGATCCACAGATGATGCAATCTCTATTGCACTCCACACTGCCCTTTCCCACCTGGACAAAAGGAACACTTATGTGAGAATGATATTCATTGACTACAGCTCAGCGTTCAACACCATAGCGCCCTCAAAGCTCATCACTAAACTAAGGATCCTGGGACTAAACACCTCCTTCTGCAACTGGATCCTGGACTTCCTGACGGGCCGCACCCCAGGTGGTGAGGGTAGGTAGCAACACATCTGCCAGGCTGATGGCCAGGCACGACTCCAACACCATTATTAAGTTTGCAGATGACACAACAGTGGTAGGCCTGATCACCGACAACGACGAGACAGCCTGTAGGGAAGAGGTCAGAGACCTGGCCGGGTGGTGCCAGAATAACAACCTATCCCTCAACGTAACCAAGACTAAGGAGATGATTGTGGACTACAGGAAAAGGAGGACCGAGTACGCCCCCATTCTCATCGACAGGGCTGTAGTGGAGCAGGTTGAGAGCTTCAAGTTCCTTGGTGTCCACATCACCAACAAACTAGAATGGTCCAAACACACCAAGACAGTCGTGAAGAGGGCACGACAAAGCCTATTCCCCCTCAGGAAATTAAAACGATTTGGCATGGGTCCTGAGATCCTCGAAAGGTTCTACAGTTGCAACATCGAGAGCATCCTGATTGGTTGCATCACTGCCTGCATCACTGCCGGTAATTCTTCGGCCTCCGACCACAAGGCACTACAGAGGGTAGTGCGTACGGCCCAGTACATCACTGGGGCTAAGCTGCCTGCCATCCAGGACCTCTAGACCAGACGGTGTCAGAGGAAGGCCCTAAAAATTGTCAAAGACCCCAGCCACCCCAGTCATAGACTGTTCTCTCTACTACCGCATGGCAAGCGGTACCGGAGTGCCAAGTCTAGGACAAAAAGGCTTCTCAACAGTTTTTACCCCCAGGGCATAAGACTCCTGAACAGGTAATCAAATGGCTACCCGGACTATTTGCGTTGTGTGCCACCCCCCAACCCCTCTTTTACGCTGCTGCTACTCTGTTTGTCATACAGTATATGCACAGTCACTTTAACTATACATTCATGTACATATGTACATACTACCTCAATTGGCCCGACCAACCAGTGCTCCTGCAAATTGGCTAACCGGGCTATCTGCATTGTGTCCCGCCACCCACCACCCGCCAACCCCTCTTTACACTACTGCTACTCTCTGTTCATGATATATGCATAGTCACTTTAACCATATCTACATGTACATACTACCTCAATCAGCCTGACTAACCAGTGTCTGTATGTAGCCTCGCTACTTTTATAGCCTCGCTACTGTATATAGCCTCGCTACTGTTTTTCACTGTCTTTTTACTGTTGTTTTTATTTCTTTACTTACCTATTGTTCCCCTAATACCTTTTTTGCACTATTGGTTAGAGCCTGTAAGTAAGCATTTCACTGTAAGGTCTACACCTGTTGTATTCGGCGCGCGTGACAAATAAACTTTGATTTGATTTGACATGTCACATCTGCTCCTGCAATGCTCTCTACTGCTCATCCTGTGTCTGCTTGACCTGCCGACACTTCTCCAGTACTCTCTCCCTCTCCCTTTCTCTTTGTGTGTGTGTGTTATTGTGCGGGCGGAGACAGGTGTGCTGGAGTCAGAGCAGATCCCACCAGCTGCAACTTGTTCCATAATCAAGACCTCTACAAATACTCAGCCCTGCCACTTCCACGCTGCCAGAACGTAATCCCTGCTCAGTCATTTGTTACTATTCAGATCCTGTTGTGCCTGTTTTCCTCTCCGCTACAGTTCTGCCCGCTCTGACTCTGGTCCCTGTCTCCAGTCCCACGTCTCGTCATCCTGCTACTCTGTCCTGGATTCCCCACTCTACTACTCCCTTGGATTCCCCTCCGGACCTGCTTACCCTGTCTCAACCCCTCTCACTCTAGCCTCAGCCTCCGTACCTGGTTTCCAGCAACCTGCCCGAGCTTCCCCTGACCTGCACTCCATCTCCCCCCTGTGTTTTAATAAATACCTTAGTTACTTCATCCCAGTCTCCTCATCTGAGTCTGCTCTTGGGTTCCCCTGTTCCACTCCGCGTAACACAACATTTATGCTCCTTGGTTGTTTTTCATGAACCTAGAAGAAACAGCATTCAGTCCTGTGTTGCCTACAGATGATTTAACAAACAGACATTTGTATTTGTATTTATTATGGACCCCCATTAGCTGCTGCCAAGGCAGCAGCTACTCTTCCCGGGGTCCAGCAAAATGAATGTAGTTATACAATTTTAAAAACATTACAATACATTCACAACAGATTTCACATCACATTAAGTGTGTGCCCTCAGACCACTACTCTACAACACAAAATCCATGTGTACATGTGTTTGTATGCATGTGTCTGTGCCTATGTGTGTGTTGCTTCACAGTCCCCGCTGTTCCATAAGGTGTATTTTTATCTGTTTTTTTTTAAATCAAATCTTCCTGCTTGCATCAGTTACTTGATGTGGAATAGAGTTTGGTGTAGTCATGGCTCTATGTAGTATTGTGCGCCTTCGTTAGTCTGTTCTGGACTTGGGGACTGTGAAGAGACCTCTTGTGCCATGTCTTGTGGGGTATGCATGGGTGTCCGAGCTGTGTGCCAGTAGTTCGAACAGACAGCTCGGTGCATTCAATATGTCAATACCTCTCAGAAATACAAGTAGTGATGATTTCATTTAAGTTGCTCCAAAGTTCTTTAGACTATGATTCATTATGTCATTTATCTTTGTTTCATAGTGTAGTTTCGTCTTCTTTTTATTCAGTTTAGTCACATGATTTCTCAGTTTGCAGTACGTTTGCCAATCGGTTTTCAGACAGACTTATTTGCCATTTCTTTTGCCTCATCCTCTCAATCATACCATTTTTCAATTCCTCATCAATCCATGGGGATGTAACAGTTTTTACAGTCATTTTCTTAATGGATGCATGTTTATTAGTAGCTGGGATAAGCAATTTCATAAATGTGTCAAGTGCAGCATCTGGTTGCTTCTCATTACACACCACAGACCAACACATCTTTACATCAACAACATAGGAATCACTACAACAGTTATTGTATGACCTCTTATACCTTCTACTGTATTAAGCCCAGCCTTCGGAACTTCGGTTTTCCTAGATTTGGCTACTATACTGTGATCACTACATTCGATGGATTTGGATACTGCTTTCAAGCACATTTCTGCTGCATTAGTAAAGATTTTGATGATTTCATTCCTGTGCTGTTCGTAACTACCCTCGTAGGTTGACTGATAACCTAAACCAGGTTACAGGCATTAGTTACAGTTTGAAGCTTTCTCTTGAGTGGGCAGCCTGATGAAAGGCAGTCAATATTTAAATCACCCCAAAAATATACCTCTGTCGATATCACATACATTATCAAGCATTTCACACATGTTATCTAGATACTGACTGTTAGCACTTGGTGGTCTATAGCAGCTTCCCACCAGAGTGGGCTTTAGGTGAAGCAGATGAACCTTTGGCCATATTACTGTTATGATTTTTATGAATAATGACTAAATGATGTATACATTTAACGTAGAACTATAACTAACATAATTCTACCCTGTCTGATGAAGAATGTTTGTACATAGGCAAAGAGGAAGTGTTAACAGACAACTTGTGACCACTGTGAAACTAACAACAGGAAAGATGTCTCGTCCCCACTCAGGGAGGGGAGAAACCGTTGGACTTGCAGTAGATTGTGTAACATGTTGTAGCATATGATAAGCAATGTAGGCATAAGAGAAGACTTGTAAAACAGCATTGTCATTGACTGAGAGGAGGAGGGACATTTATGACGAAATGAGAGGTATATAAACCAATGTACATGAAATGATGGGCAGAGCTCTCGAGAATAAACAATTCTGACTATTGTAGACTGGACTCTGTCTGTTTTCATTTCAACCAGAACCTTACAAACTCTGGGTTACAGACTGAGTATTTAATTGAAGTTCAGTTTATGAACCTTGGGAATTCTAATTCCCTTAACAATTACTTCAACAGTATTTAACATGAGATCCTCTCTAAGCTTTACAGGAATGTGGTTCTGAATATAAAAGGCCACACCTCTACCTTTGGCATTTCTGTCTTTTCTGTAAATCTTATAATCTTGCTACCACTGTATCATTAAAGGTATTATCTTATTTCAGAGATTGTCAAAATATGCATGTCATCTGTTACTAGCAAATTATTGATTTCGTTAACCTTTTTTCTTAATCTACACATGTTCAAGAATGGCCCTTTTCCTTTTATTGCGATTACAACCTCTCACTTTCGGTTATTTGAAAAATATTGCTATTTTTAAAACAAGCCATAGAAAGTTGGTTGCAATTTCAGTTTAATCCACAAGAAAAGACAGAAAAAATATTACAACAAATATTGTGGTCAAACTCAAATATACTAATTGATTAAAAAAAACGGTATTTAAAAACTGTATAATCTTTGTAAATTATATCATAACTAGGACTGGTGGAATTATGTCACATGCAGCTAACAAAAATATATGTAAATGTCTGCTCTATCCAAAATTACAACCAACTAATTGCAGCATTACTGCAAAAATGGAAGAGGCAAGTGGAAGGGAGAAAAGTAAGGAACTTGTCTGTCGGCCCTGCATAAAAGACCAAAATTGGTTAAAGAAAATTGTGATAAATAAAAAATGTTCAGCTGTGCCATACAGATTGCAAAATAGTTGTCACGCCCTGACCTGAGATATCTCTGTTTTCTTTATATTTTGGTTAGGTCAGGGTGTGACTAGGGTGGATACGCTAGTTTTTGTATTGTCTAGGGTTTTTGTATTGTCTAGGGTTTTTGTATGTCTAGGGTTTTGTAGGTCTAGGTATTTGTATGTTTATGGTGGCCTGATATGGTTCCCAATCAGAGGCAGCTGTTTGTCGTTGTCTCTGATTGGGGATGATATTTAGGTAGCCATTTCCCTTTGGTGTTTGTGGGTTCTTGTTCTATGTTTAGTTGCCTGTCTGCACTATTCATATTAGCTTCACGGTTCATTTTGTTGTTTTGTTAGTTTGTTCAGTGTTCATTCTTTTAATAAATTAGAATGTACGCATACCACCTTGGTCCGATTAATACGACGAACGTGACAATAGTAGGAATGAGATTTTTGATGTACCGATTAAATGGCACATGGTTTATGAACTGACAAAATTATTGTAACTAATAGAATGTTATATATATATATATATATATATACACAGTGGGGAGAACAAGTATTTGATACACTGCTGATTTTGCAGGTTTTCCTACTTACAAAGCATGTAGAGGTCTGTAATTTTTATCATAGGTACACTTCAACTGTGAGAGACGGAATCTAAAACAAAAATCCTGAAAATCACATTGTATGATTTTTAAGTAATTAATTTGCATTTTATTGCATGACATAAGTATTTGATACATCAGAAAAGCAGAACTTAATATTTGGTACAGAAACCTTTGTTTGCAATTACAGAGATCATACGTTTCCTGTAGTTCTTGACCAGGTTTGCACACACTGCAGCAGGGATTTTGGCCCACTCCTCCATACAGACCTTCTCCAGATCCTTCAGGTTATGGTGCTGTCGCTGGGCAATACGGACTTTCAGCTCCCTCAAGATTTTCTATTGGGTTCAGGTCTGGAGACTGGCTAGGCCACTCCAGGACCTTGAGATGCTTCTTACGGAGCCACTCCTTAGTTGCCCTGGCTGTGTGTTTTGGGTCGTTGTCATGCTGGAAGACCCAGCCACGACCCATCTTCAATGCTCTTACTGAGGGAAGGAGGTTGTTGGCCAAGATCTCTCGATACATGGCCCCATCCATCCTCCCCTCAATACGGTGCAGTCGTCCTGTCCCCTTTGCAGAAAAGCATCCCCAAAGAATGATGTTTGGATGGTGTTCTTGGGGTTGTACGCATCCTTCTTCTTCCTCCAAACACGGCGAGTGGAGTTTAGACCAAAAAGCTCTATTTTTGTCTCATCAGACCACATGACCTTCTCCCATTCCTCCTCTGGATCATCCAGATGGTCATTGGCAAACTTCAGACGGGCCTGGACATGCGCTGGCTTGAGCAGGGGAACCTTGCGTGCGCTGCAGGATTTTAATCCATGACGGCGTAGTGTGTTACTAATGGTTTTCTTTGAGACTGTGGTCCCAGCTCTCTTTAGGTCATTGACCAGGTCCTGCCGTGTAGTTCTGGGCTGATCCCTCACCTTCCTCATGATCATTGATGCCCCACGAGGTGAGATCTTGCATGGAGCCCCAGACCGAGGGTGATTGACCGTCATCTTGAACTTCTTCCCTTTTCTAATAATTGCGCCAACAGTTGTTGCCTTCTCACCAAGCTGCTTGCCTATTGTCCTGTAGCCCATCCCAGCCTTGTGCAGGTCTACAATTTTATCCCTGATGTCCTTACACAGCTCTCTGGTCTTGGCCATTGTGGAGAGGTTGGAGTCTGTTTGATTGAGTGTGTGGACAGGTGTCTTTTATACAGGTAACGAGTTCAAACAGGTGCAGTTAATACAGGTAATGAGTGGAGAACAGGAGGACTTCCTAAAGAAAAACGAACAGGTCTGTGAGAGCCGGAATTCTTACTGGTTGGTAGGTGATCAAATACTTATGTCATCCAATAAAATGCAAATGAATTACTTAAAAATCATACAATGTGATTTTCTGGATTTTTGTTTTAGATTCCGTCTCTCACTGTTGAAGTGTACCTATGATAAAAATTACAGACCTCTACATGCTTTGTAAGTAGGAAAACCTGCAAAATCAGCAGTGTATCAAATACTTGTTCTCCCCACTGTATATATATGGGGATACAACCATCCCAGCTCTGCAGATATCGCTGCGAAGAAACAGAATCATTTGATAATTTGTTTTGTTACTGTCCATATGTAACTTGTTTTTGGTCGCAGGTTCAGGAATGGCTGAAGAATTGTAACATTTACCTGACGCTAACTCTGCAAATAGCACTGCAGGGTGATTTGAAAAGTCATATTCAATCGATTAATAATATAATAATACTCTTAGAAAAAATGTTGATCTTTAATTTACAATCTGTAGAAACTATGAGAATAGAAAGGTTCAGAACTTTTGTGAAACATCACAGCACAGCTGAAAAATATATGACAAATTGATTTCAAAACTGGATGGTCTTCAGAGATAGATGGGAGGGGTTGAGTGGAGCTGAATGATGGGACTAAAAACAAACAAAAGATAACTAATGAAAATATACTGTGCCTGTAAAATGTATATAGTATGTACAGTATAATCTGGAAGTAGAAGTGTTGTTGTCCATTAGTTTACTCCAATTAGGGGAGGGGTGGTAGGGTTAAGGGAAAATAATAAAGGAAAATATATTTTAAAAATATAATATATACAGTATATATATATATATATATATATATATATATATATACACTACTGGTCAAAAGTTTTAGAACACCTACTCATTCAAGGGTTTTTCTTCATTTTTAAAACTATTTTCTACATTGTAGAATAATAGTGAAGACATCAAAACTATGAAACAACACACATGGAATCATGTAGTAACAAAGAAAAAGTTAAATAAATCAAAATAGATTTCATATTTGAGATTCTTCAAATAGCCACCCTTTGCCTTGATGACAGCTTTGCACTTTTCAAATCACTCTTGTTGAAATTTAAGAGGATCAGCTGAACAGTAATTAGATGTGCAGAGAGCAGTATTAGGCCTGTTGGTTTAGGGCGAGGCGAGTGTAGTGCTATCCAGAACCACTAGGGATAGAAACAGAGAAACACACACACACACACACACACACACACACACTATAAGGGCAGTGGTCTGACAAATTAGCCGAAGTTGATACTTAATCAGCACGGTTGATTTGTTCATCAGTCAATGACTAGAGCTCCAGCTGTTTGAAGACTGAAGTGTCTCAGGCTAGCCTCTAGTACTGTGAAGATCCTCTCAATTCTTCATTTACCATCTTGTTTGCACAAATGTCCACCCAGAAGAGAACAAAATGGACTCATTATTGATTCTCACAGTGAACTGGACCAGTAATGAAATAAGACCCAAAGCTGTGTCTGTGAACCGCAACATCATATTTCATGGTGAAGATCATGGCATAATCATACTCTGAATTAGTATCAGCCTCATTCATGTCTCTTTCAGTTTCCCTCTACACCAGTAACCATCAGTGTCACATCCTGCTCTCTCTCTAACTCAAACACACATGCACGCACGCACGCACGCATGCATGCATACATACACACGCGTGGACACACACACACACACACACACACCACCCCAATGTAATCACTCAGACTAAAGATGCACAATTACGGCCCGGCTTTACTCTATACTGATAAATGTAATTTGTGAGCTTTGAATGGGTTTGAAGTGCTTTTAAATGGCTTTCAGACAAACTGACAGGGCTCATACGTAGGCGATGGGGGGACTTTGTGACACATAGCTAATTCTATAGTGTAAGAGTCTGAACTTCTGATTTTAAGCTCAGCTGCGACAGATCAGTCAGAAATCGGGAAACCACAGGATGAAAAACTATTGACCCTTGACCCCTTTCAGAGAGATGATATTTAGAGGTACAGAAGAGGCAGCCTTGAGAAATTTAAAAAATACAGGGATGGGGATTACATGTTTGTCATTTAGCAGACACTCTTATCCAGAACAACTGGGGTTAAGTGCCTTACTCAAGGACACATCGGCAGATTTTTCACCTAGTACGCTCAGGGATTCAAACCATCAACCTTTTCGTTACTGGCTCAATGTTCTTAACCGCTATGCTACCTGCCACCCCAGGTTGAAATACAGTAGCTTCAGTCAGACTCAGAGGTAGACAGAAATACATTTCCATCTCCATTTTCATTACTAAGGAGACAGGTTGATGTTGTCTTAAATGACAGTGATGCTCTTTTGTAGACAAAAGGTTTCTCTGTACTTAAGGAGCATTGTCTGCTCTCTGTATTCATTTGTGACTACACATACAAGCTCTGAGGGTTGTTTATTTCATATCATTTTTATGCAGCTAATTAAAGCAAATATCAACACTTACCTCTGTCACATGTTAACTCACAGTAGGTCTACAAGATGAATTATGAACGCTAGTGAAGTGAGGAAGGTTAGAAATGTTTGAACACTTGCTGTGTTCAGAAAGCACAGATATCCACCATGAGAAATATACTTTTCACCTCAGAAAAGATCAATGAAGATATAGAGTACAGAACATTTCCAAAGCAAAAAAATGAGCCCTTTTGATTTTGCACCGCAGATTATTTTTTATTTTTTTTACAAAACACCATTTTTTCCCCCTTCTTTTTAATAAAAGTCTGATTTTAGATTAGAAGATGGTGTCCTGAAAAATGCACTGATGTCATTTGTATAATCACTTATGTACAATACAGACAACGAGGGAACTTTTGACTTAACATTAGGAACATGACAGACTGACCAGGTGAATCTAGGTGAACGCTATGATTCCTTATTGATATCACTTGTTAAATCCACTTCAATCAGTATAGATGAAGGGGAGGAGACCAGTTAAAGAAGGATTTGTTTATCCTTGAGACATTTGAGACATGGATTGTGTGTTTGTGTGACATTCAGAGGGTGAACGGGAAAGACAAAAGATTTAAGTGCCTTTGAACGGGGTATGGTAGTAGGTGCCAGGGGCACCGATTTGAGTGTGTCAAGAACTGCAACGCTGCTGGGTTTTTCACGCTCAACAGTTTCCCGTGTGTATCAATAATGGTCCACCGCCCAAAGGACATCCAGCAAACATGACACAACTGTGGGAAGCGTTGAAGTCAACATGGGCCAGCATCCCTGTGGAACACTTTCGACACCTTGTAGAGTCCATGTCCTGCCGAATTGAGGCTGTTCTGAGGTCAAAAGGGGGTGCAACTCAATATTAGCAAGATGTTCCTAATGTTTTGTACACTCAGAACAGTCTATGCCATATGTAATAATACCAAACTCAATTCCACTACTGTAAATGTTTACAGGGTAACCACATAGTTATGAATATATGTTCCTGCCACAGTTGACGTAGTAGGATCTCTTTTGGCTGGGGAGTAGATATGGGAGCCAAGGTTTTCATCAAGATACAGTATGTGGGGGAGCCTAGTGGCTTGTGCTGAGAATCTGGACTAGATGGCACTGTTGCTCTTCTCACAGTAGTGTGCCATAAGACGGGATATTATGTCTCAACATAAAGGAGAAAATAGTAGGACCAGTGAGAGGAATCAACATACTGTATAGTCCTATTTAAGATGCTACAATAACTAGCTAATTATACTATAAGATGTATGTCATAAGATGCCATCACATGAATAATAGCTGTAAATAATTGCACTCTTAATGATAACTATTAATTAATGCATTCATGGACTTTCAATGGCTACAGGCCACGTCTACCCTGCCAGATGATGCAGAGAGAGACTTTCTGTTCAGAGAAGTATTAGGGCTTTGGCTTTGGTCTTTTGACAGACATCTAACAGTCAGGATGATTCAAATCATTCAAAAGGGACAGGGATCCTTCACACCCTCACTAGGTGCTCCTCCACACTCTGTTCCCCTCATAGAGAAGTCAGGACACGGGACGGCCAGAGAGAGACGCTGTTGATGTGTACCCAAGGTAACTGAGACCTTTGAATAACTTTAGTAAACACTGCAACTCATACTGAGTATCAAGAGGTTTTCCAGGGGGATTTGCAACGATGATTCATTTTAAAGAAGAAAAAAAAAACGAATCAAGATCACTGCTGGGCTTGATTAAGAACGTTAATTAAGCCTGTCTTCAAACATATTCTCTGTGAGGCTTGTGTGTTGATCTCCGCAGATAAATACCTCTAGCTAGCTTCAGCTGTACGTGGTGGGATGTACGTGGACTTCTCTTTTTATTCTGCTTGCTTAAGGCTGACATTTCAAATCAAATTCCACCTTTCTACTGACAATTCATCTAATTCATTTTAATGTCACAAAATCTGTTACTAGAACAGATGAATCAAGGATATAGAGAATGAATACATTGATTTCAAGGAAATTACAGCCATATTTTGAAACGAACAAACAAGCTTCATTGTGTTTACCAGATGCCCGCTTCTCTTGTACTCAAACTGCTCATCATCCAATCTACCGATCCACAGCCAGTTTCCACAGGGGAAATACATTCTCTAAATTCGGTCCGGGCCCGCATCTCTGCCAAGCAAGGCATGAATAAAGGAAACAGGAAAAGTGTGTCTAACAGGGTATCGTGTCGTTCTTGGAAAGGCAAGCACTTGTAACAAAACGTGAAGTCCATCGTTGTGCAGTTGGTTGCTACTCGAAGGGGGGTTAAACCAGGCAATTTACTACTACAATTTACTACAACTATGAATTACTTGACAAAGCCTGTCACGCAGAGAATCAGCAGTTCGAGGCAAATGGTATTGAGCCATGATGATACTCAATTATACAGGACAAAAGCATGCAGAGCACGACATACCGGACTGCCCTCCATGGGTAATAAGAAAATAGGGCTATGTCAATGTATACAATTGTGAATGTAATGCACTGATATCCACAGGGGCATAAATAGGTATTTACCGCTGAATGGATTGTGTCTGGTGGTGTCTGGTCTGTGTAAAATGAAAAGAAAGCTATTTGAAGACAAAACAGCGATCTATAAATAAGATGTGATGATGCAGGCAGATTGTACAGTTAACATATTCAAAGATCAAGAGGAGGACATCAATGCACAATGCCTTATCTGTTCAGTCAGTGTTCCCACTCTTTCATGACACTTGTCAGAATCAGGGCAGATGCAATGGCAATACAGGTTTCTACAATTATGGTAGACCAATCACCAAGACAACCCACACAACTACCCAATTCATTTCCAACATTATTTATTAACTAGGTATAGATAACTTTGCAAGTGTCTTATACAGTGACTCATCAGCTATGCTATTTTCTTCACCTCACAAACTTTCCCCTTCATGTTTAACGCTACAGGGGAATCAGCTAATTAAGTGTATATCTTACAGCCGTATTTTTCATGTTACATTATGAATCAGATTCATTAGCTCTTAAGAGGACAGGATTGTCACATTTCCTTTCTTGTCTGTTTGCATCTCAGGGTGTGTCCCAAATGGCACTCTATTCCTTTCATTTCAGACTACTTTCGACAAGAGCCCTATAAAGGGAATGGGGTGCCATTTGGGACAAATCCATCAAATGACTGATAGGGATCCTTCAAATTGTCACCAGGTAATTCTATACATAGGTAATTAACATAGCTGGCCCTCTGTGTTGCATCTAGGTTAGTAGGTTTGGACGAGTCACCTAGCTTACTAGGTTTAGGAGATACGTAGTCAGTTGCGCAACTGAATGGATTCAACCGAGATGTGTCTTCCACATTTAACCCAACCCCTCTGAATTAGAGAGGTGCAGTTCCTGAATCAAGCAGGTGTTGTTCAGGGTTACCGGCCTTGCTTAAGGACAGAACAGCAGATTTTTCAATTTTGTCGACTCAGGGATTCAAACCAGCGACCTTTCGGTTACTGGTCCAACGCTCTTAACCACTAGGCTACCTGCTATCTATGTCACCTAGGTTACTAGGTTAAGATAAGTCAGTCCTCTGACTAGGACACACACACACACACACGCACGCACGCACGCACGCACGCACGCACGCACGCACGCACGCTAATGGATCACTGAACACCTTGTCAAACATCATCAAGGACAAGAATCTCTACCAGACCACCTGGTTTCATGCATTTATAGGCATAGTCATTCCACTGCATCTATTCGTCACTGTTATCAGTTCAGCATTATTAACCAAACTTAACATCATCTAACCTGATATACCCACTGGTCTATAATGATATACTGTACCATGACAGAGACAACCTTAACATCATCTAACCTGATATACCCACTGATCTATAATGATATACCATTACAGAGCCAACCTTAACATCATCTAACCTGATATACCCACTGGTCTATAATGATATACCATGACAGAGACAAACTTAACATCATCTAACCTGATATACCCACTGGTCTATAATGATATACCATGACAGAGACAACCTTAACATAATCTAACCTGATATACCCACTGGTCTATAATGATATACCATGACAGAGACAACCTTAACATCATCTAACCTGATATACCCACTGGTCTATAATGATATACCATTACAGAGACAACCTTAACATAATCTAACCTGATATACCCACTGGTCTATAATGATATACCATTACAGAGACAACCTTAACATAATCTAACCTGATATACCCACTGGTCTATAATGATATACCATTACAGAGACAACCTTAACATCATCTAACCTGATATACCCACTGATCTATAATGATATACCATTACAGAGACAACCTTAACATCATCTAACCTGATATACCCACTGATCTATAATGATATACCATTACAGAGCCAAACTTAACATCATCTAACCTGATATACCCACTGATCTATAATGATATACCATTACAGAGACAACCTTAACATCATCTAACCTGATATACCCACTGATCTATAATGATATACCATTACAGAGACAAACTTAACATCATCTAACCTGATATACCCACTGGTCTATAATGATATACCATGACAGAGACAAACTTAACATCATCTAACCTGATATACCCACTGGTCTATAATGATATACCATTACAGAGACAACCTTAACATAATCTAACCTGATATACCCACTGGTCTATAATGATATACCATGACAGAGACAACCTTAACATCATCTAACCTGATATACCCACTGATCTATAATGATATACCATTACAGAGCCAAGGGTTGATTTAGTGATTCTGTACTGTTGTAATCATGGGTGAGTTGAGGATCATACTCAAGAAGAGTATGATGCGGGTGTAGTGATTGTCTGTGCTCAGAATGACCTGGTCTGCATCCCAAATAGCACCATATTCGCTTTATAGTGCACTACTTTTGACCAGGGCTCTATATGAAAGTGTTCTGTTAATGTGGCCAGAGTCACAGACATGTTCAGTACAGACGTTAGCGGACGATGACCCTCCAGATAGAAAACAGCAGATCATGTTCGCTGGAGTGGAAACAGCTACAGCTGTGTAAACATTCAGGCCCAAACTGTGTTGTCTGTCTGGCCCGCGGCACTGTGGTGATGCAGAGGCAGCCTACGTCCCAAATGACTTGCTATTTCCTTTATAGGTGCCTTATAGCTGCCTTATAGAGCCCTATCGGCCCTGGTCAAATGTAATGCACTATACAGGGAATAGGGTGCTATTTGGGACGCACAAACAGACTACTCTACCGTAGGAGATGGCAGGTCTCTGCGCTCTACTAAATAGGGACTTGTACAATTCAAATGTATTGGTTTCTTTGATCCTGTATAGCCATTTTAGCATTTGGTGCGTCTTATCACTTTTGAATTATTCTTCTATGAAAAATGATTTATTTTTCTGTGAAAATCAATGTTTCATCACGCTTGTTGCGAGGCCCAAAATAATATCTCACAGCATATGAATGGAATATGACTCAATATACGCATGACTACTACTGCTGTATTCTTCTGTGCTTCATTTTGATGTTTGGAGGTTTGAAAACAGAAATCACAGAAATCCAATAGCATCCTTTATAATAGATACAGAACCTCTTAGGGTTATTTCTGTAATACTATTTGTCTCAGAATAGACAGAAGCCTGAATATGACATTTTTGCCCCACTCTAAACAGATCTCTAATACGAAGATCTGACAGGAACATCCATCCAAATAAGCAATGATGAGTGGGAGAGAGGATGGCTTAATGGGGATTGTCAGTACCAGGCTTTGGATTATTTTCCTGTCTTTCAGATATCAAAATAACAACAGATGAGTTGATCAGGGCAGGCATACAGCAAGTCAAATAGAGGACAGCCTCTATAACAACCCTGTAATAATTCAATGATCTCTGCATGTCTCCCCAGTGACCAGTCATCTTGCCATACCAATAGATAGAGTCTGTGTCTGTTGGAACATTTAATATGATTTTTATTTTATTCAAACGTTGATGCAAGCCACTATTGCCAAAGCAAAGTACGTCTAATAGACCACCTGTGGTATTTCTCTGAATAACACAGGAGACTGTGCAATCAACACAGATACAACAGCGCTACATGATGTGAAATATCCTCCTCCAATGTTCTCCTGTTCAGAGTTCGTCCAGGACAGAGAACATATTTACTGAACACTCAGCCTGTTGGCTCGGATTCATCTGAACAAATATCAAACAAATTGCTGATGAGTATCATTATTGACCATGCATGCTTTTTCCTTGGCTTATAGCGAGCTCAGTTGCTGTTGCTGTGCATGCAGAAGGTTCAGATCCTTGCAGGGACAGACTGGGACCAGAAATCATCCTGGGCATTACTAACACACTGGTCCATTTCTTTCAACAGAGCCCACACACCGGTCCATTCTTTCCCCAGAGCTCCCACACCGGTCCATTCTTTCCCCAGAGCTCCCACACCGGTCCATTCTTTCCCCAGAGCCCCCACACCGGTCCATTCTTTCCCCAGAGCCCACACACCGGTCCATTCTTTCCACAGAGCTCCCACACCGGTCCTGTCACGTTCCTGACCTGTTTTCTGTTGTTTGGTATGTGTTTAATTGGTCAGGGCGTGAGTTTTGGGTGGGTAGTCTATGTTATGTGTTTTCTATGTTGGGTTAATGGGTTGCCTGGTATGGCTCTCAATTAGAGGCAGGTGTTTGGCGTTTCCTCTGATTGAGAGTCATATTAAGGTAGGTTGTTTCACATTGTTTGTTGTGGGTGGTTGTCTTCCGTGTCTGTGTATGTTGCGCCACACGGGACTGTTTCGGTATGTTTGTTCGTTCGGTTTTTGTGTAGTCTGTTTTCCCTGTTCGTGCGTTCTTCGTATTACATGTAAGTTCTTACGTTCAGGTCAGTCTATGTTGTTTTGTTATTTTGTAATCCTTCCAAGTGTTTGTTTTCGTGTTTCGTCGTTTGCTTTAATAAATTATTATGTATTCACAACCCGCTGCACTTTGGTCCAATCCTTGCTACTCCTCTTTGGATGAAGAGAAGGAGGAAGCCCGTTACAGAACCACCCACCAAACCCGGATCAAGCAGCGGGTTAACGGACAGCGCACGAAGCAGGATTTCTGGTCTTGGGAGGAAATCATGGAAGGAAAAGGACCATGGGCTAAAGTTGGAGTTAATCGCCGCCCATGGGAACAGCTGGAGGCAGCTCGGAGAGCGGAGGAAACCGGAGAGAGGAACCGGCGTTATGAGGGGACGCGTCTAGCACGGAAGCCCGAAAAGCCCGCAAGTACAACCCAAACATTTCTTGGGGGGGGGCTAAGAGGTAGTGGGTCTAGGGCAGGTAGGAGACCTGCGCCCACTTCCCAGGCTAACCGTGGAGAGCGGGAGTACGGGCAGACACCGTGTTACGCAGTAGAGCGCACGGTGTCTCCTGTACGTGTGCATAGCCCGGTGCGGGTTATTCCACCTCCCCGCACTGGTAGGGCTAGATTGAGCATTGAGCCAAGTGCCATGAAGCCGGCTCTACATATCTGGCCACCAGTACGTCTCCTTGGGCCGGCTTACATGGCACCAGCCTTACGCATGGTGTCCCCGGTTCGCCTACATAGCCCGGTGCGGGTTATTCCACCTCCCCGCACTGGTCAGGCGACGGGGAGCATACAACCAGGTAAGGTTGGGCAGGTTCAGTGCTCAAGGGAGCCAGTACGCCTACACGGTCCGGTATATCCGGCGCCACCTTCCCGCCCCAGCTCAGTACCACCAGTGCCTGCACCACGCACCAAGCCTCATGTGCGTCCTCAGAGCCCTGTACGCACTGTTCCTCCTCCACGCACTCTCCCTGTGGTGCGTGTCTCCAGCCCAGTGCCTCCAGTTTCGGCACCACGCATTAAGCCTCCTGTGCGTCTCCAGAGCCCTGTACGCACTGTTCCTTCTCCCCGCACTCGCCCTGAGGTGCGTGCCGTCAGCCCGGTACCTCCAGTTCCGGTACCACGCACCAGGCCTATAGTGCGTATCGAGAGTCCAGTGTGCCCTGTTCCTGCTCCCCGCACTAGCCTTGAGGTGCGTGTCTCCAGTCCGGTACCACCAGTTCCGGCACCACGCACCAGGCCTACTGTGCGCCTCAGCTGGTCAGAGTCGGCCGTCTGCTCAACGCCGCCTGCACTGCCTGTCTGCCCAGCGCCGTCTGAGCCATCAGTCTGCCCAGCGCCGTCTGAGCTGCCTGCCTGCCCAGCGCCGTCTGAGCCATCCGTCTGCCCAGCGCCGTCTGAGCCATCTGTCTGCCCAGCGCCGTCTGAGCCATCCGTCTGCCCAGCGCCATCTGAGCCATCCGTCTGCCCAGCGCCATCTGAGCCATCCGTCTGCCCAGCGCCATCTGAGCCATCTGTCTGCCCAGCGCCATCTGAGTCATCCGTCTGCCACGAGGCATTAGAGCCGCCCGTCTGTCCCGAGCCATTAGAGCCGTCCGTCAGTCAGGAGCCGCTAGAGCCGTCCGTCAGTCAGGAGCTGCCAGAGCCGTCCGTCAGTCAGGAGCTGCCAGAGCCGCCAGCCAGTCAGGAGCTGCCAGAGCCGCCAGCCAGTCAGGAGCTGCCAGAGCCGCCAGCCAGTCAGGAGCTGCCAGAGCCGCCAGCCAGTCAGGAGCTGCCAGAGCCGCCAGCCAGTCAGGAGCTGCCAGAACCGCCAGCCAGTCAGGAGCTGCCAGAGCTGCCCTACAGTCATGAGCTGCCCTACAGTCATGAGCTGCCCTACAGTCAGGAGCTGCCCTACAGTCATGAGCTGCCCTACAGTCATGAGCTGCCCTACAGTCATGAGCTGCCCTTCAGTCATGAGCTGCCCTTCAGTCATGAGCTGCCCTCCAGTCATGAGCTGCCCTCCAGTCATGAGCTGCCCTCCAGTCATGAGCTGCCCTCCAGTCATGAGCTGCCACTCAGTCCGGAGCTGCCACTCAGTCCGGAGCTGCCACTCAGTCCGGAGCTGCCACTCAGTCCGGAGCTGCCACTCAGTCCGGAGCTGCCACCCAGTCCGGAGCTGCCACTCAGTCCGGAACTGCCACTAGTACAGAGTTGTCCCTCTGTCCTAAGCTACCTCTCTGTCCGGAGCTACCTCTCTGTCCGGAGCTACCTCTCTGTCCTGAGCTACCTCTCTGTCCTGAGCTACCTCTCTGTCCTGAGCTACCTCTCTGTCCTGAGCTGTCTCCTCTATGTAGGAGGGGCCTTAGTGAAGGTTCCTGGACCATGGTCGGGGGCGAGGGTCGCCACTCAAAGGACGCGAAGGAGAGGGACAAAGACAGTGGTGGAGTGGTGTCCTCGTCCACCGCCGGAGCCGCCACCGCGGACAGATGCCCACCCAGACCCTTCCCTTGAGTTGTAGGGGTGCGCCCGGAGTTCGCACCTTGAGGGGGGGGTTCTGTCACGTTCCTGACCTGTTTTCTGTTGTTTGGTATGTGTTTAATTGGTCAGGGCGTGAGTTTTGGGTGGGTAGTCTATGTTATGTGTTTTCTATGTTGGGTTAATGGGTTGCCTGGTATGGCTCTCAATTAGAGGCAGGTGTTTGGCGTTTCCTCTGATTGAGAGTCATATTAAGGTAGGTTGTTTCACATTGTTTGTTGTGGGTGGTTGTCTTCCGTGTCTGTGTATGTTGCGCCACACGGGACTGTTTCGGTATGTTTGTTCGTTCGGTTTTTGTGTAGTCTGTTTTCCCTGTTCGTGCGTTCTTCGTATTACATGTAAGTTCTTACGTTCAGGTCAGTCTACGTTGTTTTGTTATTTTGTAATCCTTCCAAGTGTTTGTTTTCGTGTTTCGTCGTTTGCTTTAATAAATCATTATGTATTCACAACCCGCTGCACTTTGGTCCAATCCTTGCTACTCCTCTTTGGATGAAGAGAAGGAGGAAGCCCGTTACAGGTCCATTCTTTCCCCAGAGCCCCCACACCGGTCCATTCTTTCCCCAGAGCCCCCACACCAGTCCATTCTTTCCCCAGAGCCCCCACACCGGTCCATTCTTCCCCCAGAGCCCCCACACCGGTCCATTCTTTCCCCAGAGCCCCCACACCAGTCCATTTCTTTCCCCAGAGCCCCCACACCGGTCCATTCTTTCCCCAGAGCCCCCACACCAGTCCATTCTTTCCCCAGAGCCCCCACACCGGTCCATTCTTTCCCCAGAGCCCCCACACCGGTCCATTCTTTCCCCAGAGCCCCCACACCAGTCCATTTCTTTCACCAGAGCCCCCACACCGGTCCATTCTTCCCCCAGAGCCCCCACACCGGTCCATTCTTTCCCCAGAGCCCCCACACCAGTCCATTTCTTTCCCCAGAGCCCCCACACCGGTCCATTCTTTCCCCAGAGCCCCCACACCAGTCCATTCTTTCCCCAGAGCCCCCACACCGGTCCATTCTTTCCCCAGAGCCCCCACACCGGTCCATTTCTTTCCCCAGAGCTCCCACACCAGTCCATTTCTTTTCCCAGAGCCCCCACACCAGTCCATTCTTCCCCAGAGCCCCCACACCAGTCCATTTCTTTCCCCAGAGCCCCCCCACCGGTCCATTCTTTCCCCAGAGCCCCCACAGCGGTCCATTTCTTTCCCCGGAGCCCCCACATCGGTCCATTTCTTTCCCCAGAGCCTCCACCCCGGTCCATTTCTTTCCCCGGAGCCCCCACACCAGTCCATATTTTTTCTTGAGGCCCCCATTATTAGCCAAATAACGATAATTCAGCAAAAAGCCCCGTAAAACAGGCCCACTGGCCTAAAGATGAACCAGTCCACCTGGCATTTGTCCAAACTGTGACCTTTTTGGATCCAGTTTGGAGATCTGAACAGATCCCCCATGTAAAAGAGGGCACAATGAGGTCCTCTCACCAACCAAACAGAGGATACATTTATCCAAACAAAGGATAAATCAATAAAGATAAAACAATGACCTCCTGACGGGTCTTGTGTGTCAGAAGAGTATACAGATATATTTGATAGAACGACTGGCTGATGTAGGGCAAAGCCGGGATGAAAATAACACTGGGCGAAAGTTACATGCCCATTTTCTCAGATAACACAAAAGAATGATGTAGCGAAGACAGCATGTTCCTAATGTGGAGGATGACCTCCCTGCAAAACAGACCAGTCTGACCATGTTTTTCCCGAGTTATCAACAAAAAGTGGTTTTGAGCGATGTAAGTAAAAAAACAGACCCGGAAATGTTTTTCTATTGTAGAGTTGTGTTTAATTGTTTAAGGTTACAAACGTAATTTTCTTACCCCATCTAGTGACTAAATGACAGCATAAGTTTCAAGTACCATGCTAGCCAGTCTTGGGTGCTAGCCTGGGAGAAGTTACAGGAGAGACGGGCGGAACGAAAGTAACACAATGTAAACTGATGACCTGTAGTAAAATAAAATAAACATTGAGGCACAGGCCGGAGAGAGGGAGCAGAAGTAGGCAGGACAGTACCCCCATCGACGTCCAGCTTCAGCCGCAGGATGACGCCGGCCAGGAGGATGGCCCAGTGGGCGAGGTGCGGGCCGGTCCGGATGGCCCCCTCCTCGGATTATGTTGGAGTCTAGGAATTCCGCCAACAGCACACCAGAGCACTCCTCAGGACTGTACCCCTCCCAGTCCACTAGGTACTGTAGCCAACCCCCACGACGTTGAGAGTCCAGGAGGGACCTAACAGCATATGCAGGGGTCCCCTTCGATGTCCAGGGGAGGCGGGGGGTGTCGTGGGGGACATCATCAGCCAGGGGACCTGGAACCACCGGCCTGAGGAGGGAAACATGAAAGGAAGGTGAGATCCGGTAGTTGGTGGGGAGTTTGAGACAATAGGTTACCTCGTTGACCCTCCGGAGGACCTTGAAGGGCCCCACAAACCGGGGGCTCAGCTTCCAGCAGGGAAGGCTGAGTGGAAGATTCCTGGTGGAGAGCTAGACGCAATCACCAGGATGGAACACTGGAGCCACACTGTAGTGGCGGTCCGCCTGATCCTTCTGAAGGCGGACGGCACGCTGGAGCCTCACATGGGCGGTATACACCTCCTCTGTGCGCCAGAACCACTCATCCACTGCAGGGGCCTCGGTCTAGATCGGAGTCAATCAATCAATCACATTTATTCATCAAGCCCTTTATACATCAGCAGATGTCACAAAGTGCTATACAGAAACCCAGCCTAAAACCCCAAATAGCAAGCAATGCAGATGTAGAAGCACGGTGGCTAGGAAAAACTCCCTATGAAGAAACCTAGAGAGGAACCAGGCTCTGAGGGGTGGCCAGTCCACGGAGCCAGGGCCGGCTGATGCACTAGAAGGGAGTCAGCCTGGTGGAGGAGTGTTGAAGTGAGTCCTGGGCGTATTCCGCCGAGGGAAGGAACCGGGCCCACTCACCTTGTCAGTCCTGACAGTGACTCCTTAGGAACCTCCCCAGCTCCTGGTTGGTTCTCTCCACCTGCCCGTTGAACTGAGGCCAGGCCGGTACCCAGATGTGAGGCTGACCGTGACCCATAGCTTCTCCATAAAGGCTTTCCCGACCCGCAACGTGAACTTGGGACCACGGTGGAAAACGATGTCCTCTGGAAGGCCATAGTACCGGAAGACCTGCTGGAATAGTGCCTCAGCGACCTGGGTAGACCAGAGAGAGGGATAAAATGGCAGGATTTAGAGAAGGGCCGCTGAGACCGCCCTGAATGGAGCCATGAACCTCTCATTGTAAATCAGCTCTTCCTCTCCTCTCCCCCAGATGGCTGTAGCACACTCCAACACCCGACCAGTCAGCAGGGAAATGACCGTGGCAACCTTGGACCTCTTGGTGGTGGAGGCTTCCGTCTGATAGGCGAAAATAGAGGGAGCACTGGAGTAGGAAGCCACGGCATTTCGATCGAGTGCCGTCATATTTCTCCGGAAGGGATAGTCAGGCATCGCTGACCTGGGCGGACGGCTGGGTAGGCTGGCTCATTGTGACAACCTGTGGTAGGAGGTCCTCTGATAGATTGAATGAAGAACCTTGCTGGTGGTGTCGAGGCGGTGGAGAACGCGGAGGACCTCCTCCATGGCCATACCCAGTTTCGGCCAGCTGGCCATGGTGTTGATGGAGTAGATGACCTTGTTCGTTAACCATCTGGAAGAGGCTTGAATCTTCTGCTGTTTCCATATTGTTGAGGTGTTATTCTGTAACGTATACAGCGGGAGTCAGGAAACAGGTGCAGGTGAGTTAAATAAAGAAATGATGCAGATGAAAAAACATGAGGAGCGTACTGAACGTGAGAGAAAACAATAACACCTAGTGACTGAAGACAACTGAGGGCTAAATAAAGTGGGAGTAATCAAGGAGGGAATGACGACCAGGTGTACGTAATGATGGGGAATACGTATGTGCAATAATGAACCCAGGACCGGTGGTTAGTAGAGCGGCGACGTCGAGCGCCGGAGGGAGGGAGCAGGAGTAGGCGTGACAATTACAAACCAGAAACATGGAGATAAGATAAATATTGTGTACTTCTCGTCAGCTGTTACTTCCGTCCCAAGGCTGTGTTACTCCCGCCCCATTGGCAGTACAAAAATAACATTGCGGTAGTTCTGTTTTCTGTCTATTTAATTTAAACTCATTTACCCTAGAAATGAAAATACAGTTGCTAATGGTAGGGGACACTGAGTATACCCAACATTAGGAACACCTTCCTAATATTGAGTTCCACTCCTCCCCCCAACCCCCTTCCCATTTTGCACTCAGAACAGCCTCAATTCATCGGGGCATGGACTCTACCAGGTGTCGAAAGCGTTCCACAGGGATGCTGGCCCATGTTGACTCCAATGCTTCCCACAGTTGTGTCAAGTTGGCTGGATGTCCTTTGGATGGTGGACCATTCTTGATACACACGGGAAACTGTTTTACATGAAAAACCCAGCAGCGTTGCAGTTCTGGACACAAACCGGTGCGCCTGGCACCTACTATCATACCCCGTTCAAAGGCACTTAAATATTTTGTCTTGCCCATTCACCCTCTGGATGGCACACATACACAATCCATGTCTCAATTGTCTCAAGGCTTAAAAATCCTTCTTTAACGTGTCTCCTCCCCCTCATCTACACAGATTGAAGTGGATTTAATAAGTAACATCCATAAGGTATCATAGCTTTCACCTGGATTCACCTGGCCAGTCTATGTCATGGAAACAGCAGTGTATATAAGATGTTTGTCATAAAATATGGTGTCTCTAGCTCTATCTGTCACATCCTGATCTGTTTCACCTGTCCTTGTGATTGTCTCCAACCCCTCCAGGTGTCGTTTATTTTCCCTGGTGAATTTATCCCTGTGTTTCCTGTCTGTCTGTGCCAGTTCGTCTTGTATGTCTTTCAAGTCAACCAGCGTGTTTTCCTGTACTCCTGATTCTATTCTCTTTTTGCTAGTCCTCCCGGTGTTGACCCTTGCCTGTTTTCTGACGTACCCACCTGCCTGACCATTCTGCCTGCCCTGTCCTCGCGCCTGCATGACCATTCTGCCTGCCCTGACCTCGCGCCTGCATGACCATTCTGCCTGCCCTGACCTCGCGCCTGCATGACCATTCTGCCTGCCCTGACCTCGCGCCTGCATGACCATTCTGCCTGCCCTGACCTCAAGCCTACCTGCCACTCTGTACCTCTTCGACTCTGAACTGTTTTTGACCTTTTGCCTGTCCACGACCATACCCCTTTTGGATTGATTAATAAATATCAAAGACTCAAACCATCTGCCTCCCGTGTCTGCATCTGGGTCTCGCCTTGTGCCCTTAAACTATCGATCTTTGAGTAATAAGAGAAAAAACGAAAGGTGTTACTTTCGTCCCGGTTCTCCCCTAGTCAGTCAGTGAAACACTATATACTGAATTATATGATCATAATCAGATCATGTATAATAGCATAGATACTGTATCATATGATCATAATTAGATCATGTATAATACCATAGATACTGTATCATATGATCATAATAAGATCATATATAATACCATAGATACTAAACCCAGCAAAAAAAGAAACGCCCCTTTTTCAGGACCCTGTCTTTCAAAGATAAATAACTTCACAGATCTTCATTGTAAAGGGTTTAAACACTGTTTCCCATGCCTGTTCAATGAACCATAAACAATTAATGAACATGCACCTGTGGAACGGTCGTTAAAAAACTAACAGCTTACAGACGGTAGGCAATTAATGTCACAGTTATGAAAACTTAGGACACTAAAGAGGCCTTTCTACTGACTCTGAAAAACACCAAAAGAAAGATGCCCAGGGTCCCTGCTCATCTGCGTGAACGTGCCTTAGGCATGCTGCAAGGAGGCATGAGGACTACAGATGTGGCCAGGGCAATAAATTGCAATGTCCGTACTGTGAGATGCCTAAGACAGCGCTACAGGGAGACAGGATGGACAGCTGATTGTCCTCGCAGTGGCAGACCACATGTAACAACATCTGCACAGGATCGGTTCATCCGATCATCACACCTGCGGGACAGGTACAGGATGGCAACAACAATTGCCCGAGTTACACCAGGAACGCACAATCCCTCCATCAGTGCTCAAACTGTCCGCAATAGGCTGAGAGAGGCTGGACTGAGGGCTTGTAGGCCTGTTGTAAGGCAGGTCCTCACCAGACATCACAGGCAACAACGTCGCCTATGGGAACAAACCCATCCTCGCTGGACCATACAAGACTGGCAAAAAGTGCTCTTCACTAACAAGTCAAGGTTTTGTCTCACCAGGGGAGATGGTCAGTTTCACGTTTATCGTCAAAGGAATGAGCGTTACACCGAGGCCTGTACTCTGGAGCGGGATCGATTTGGAGGTGGAGGGTCCGTCATGGTCTGGGGCGGTGTGTCACAGCATCATCGGACTGAGCTTGTTGTCATTGCAGGCAATCTCAACGCTGTTACAGGGAAGACATCCTCCTCCCTCATGTGGTACCCTTCCTGCAGGCTCATCCTGACATGGCCCTCCAGCATGACAATGCCACCAGCCATACTGCTCGTTCTGTGCGTGATTTCCTGCAAGACAGGAATGTCAGTGTTCTGCCATGGCCAGCGAAGTGCCCGGATCTCAATCCCATTGAGCACATCTGGGACCTGTTGGATCGGAGGGTGAGGGCTAGGGCCATTCCCCCAGAAATGTCCGGGAACTTGCAGGTGCCTTGGTGGAAGAGTGGGGTAACATCTCACAGCAAGACCTGGCAAATCTGGTGCAGTCCATGAGGAGGAGATGCACTGCAGTACTTAATGCAGCTGGTGGCCACACCAGATACTGACTGTTACTTTTGATTTTGACCCCCCTCCTTTTGATCAGAGACACATTATTCCATTTCTGTTAGTCACATGTCTGTGGAACTTGTTCAATTTATATCTCAGTTGTTGAATCTTGTTATGTTCATACAAATATTTACACAGTTGACAGTGAGAGGACGTTTCTTTTTTTGCTTTTAGTTTTGAGTTTATATCATACATCATAATCAAATTAACATCTAGATCGATCTGAGTCATCTTTCAGGAGCCACTGCATCATTTCTCAGAGGGACTTGACGATCAATACTCTCAATTCCATAGCAAACAGTGCCATGCCCTCTGATAGAAGGTTTGAGAAGTCAAGTCGAGGCTCAGGCCTACTTTAATAGACCGCAAACAATCTATTGACACATCCTTAATATTACCTCAAAGGATGTGGGTGGGGGAGGGGGGGGGGGGGGGGGTCTGGTGCAGTAAAGGATGTGGATGGGGGGAGGGGGAGGTCTGGTGCAGTAAAGGATGTGGATGGGGGGAGGGGGAGGTCTGGTGCAGTAAAGGATGTGGGTGGGGGGAGGGGGGGGGGGTCTGGTGCAGTAAAGGATGTGGGTGGGGGGAGGGGGAGGTCTGGTGCAGTAAAGGATGTGGATGGGTGGAGGGGGAGGTCTGGTGCAGTAAAGGATGTGGATGGGGGGAGGGGGAGGTCTGGTGCAGTAAAGGATGTGGATGGGGGGAGGGGGAGGTCTGGTGCAGTAAAGGATGTGGGTGGGGGGAGGGGGGGTCTGGTGCAGTAAAGGATGTGGATGGGGGGAGGGGGAGGTCTGGTGCAGTAAAGGATGTGGGTGGGGGGAGGGGGGGGTCTGGTGCAGTAAAGGATGTGGGTGGGGGAGGGGAGATCTGGTGCAGTAAAGGATGTGGGTGGGGGGAGGGGGAGGTCTGGTGCAGTAAAGGATGTGGATGGGGGGAGGGGGGGTCTGGTGCAGTAAAGGATGTGGGTGGGGGGAGGGGGAGGTCTGGTGCAGTAAAGGATGTGGATGGGGGGAGGGGGAGGTCTGGTGCAGTAAAGGATGTGGGTGGGGGGAAGGGGGGGTCTGATGCAGTAAAGGATGTGGGTGGGGGGAGGGGGGGGGGGTCTGGTGCAGTAAAGGATGTGGGTGGGGGAGGGGGAGGTCTGGTGCAGTAAAGGATGTGGGTGGGGGGAGGGGGAGGTCTGGTGCAGTAAAGGATGTGGATGGGGGAGGGGGGGGGTCTGGTGCAGTAAAGGATGTGGGTGGGGGGAGGGGGGGGTCTGGTGCAGTAAAGGATGTGGGTGGGGGGAGGGGGAGGTCTGGTGCAGTAAAGGATGTGGGTGGGGGGAGGGGGAGGTCTGGTGCAGTAAAGGATGTGGGTGGGGGGAGGGGGAGGTCTGGTGCAGTAAAGGATGTGGGTGGGGGGAGGGGAGGTCTGGTGCAGTAAAGGATGTGGATGGGGGGAGGGGGAGGTCTGGTGCAGTAAAGGATGTGGGTGGGGGGAGGGGGGGGGTCTGGTGCAGTAAAGGATGTGGATGGGGGGAGGGGGAGGTCTGGTGCAGTAAATGATGTGGGTGGGGGGAGGGGGAGGTCTGGTGCAGTAAAGGATGTGGGTGGGGGGAGGGGGGGTCTGGTGCAGTAAAGGATGTGGGTGGGGGGAAGGGGGGGTCTGGTGCAGTAAAGGATGTGGGTGGGGGGAGGGGGAGGTCTGGTGCAGTAAAGGATGTGGGTGGGGGGAGGGGGGGTCTGGTGCAGTAAAGGATGTGGGTGGGGGGAGGGGGAGGTCTGGTGCAGTAAAGGATGTGGGTGGGGGGAGGGGGAGGTCTGGTGCAGTAAAGGATGTGTCTGGGGGGAGGGGGAGGTCTGGTGCAGTAAAGGATGTGGCTGGGGGGAGGGGGAGGTCTGGTGCAGTAAAGGATGTGGATGGGGGGAGGGGGAGGTCTGGTGCAGTAAAGGATGTGGATGGGGGAGGGGGAGGTCTGGTGCAGTAAAGGATGTGGGTGGGGGAAGGGGGGGTCTGGTGCAGTAAAGGATGTGGGTTGGGGGAGGGGGAGGTCTGGTGCAGTAAAGGATGTGGATGGGGGGAGGGGGAGGCCTGGTGCAGTAAAGGATGTGGGTGGGGGGAGGGGGAGGTCTGGTGCAGTAAAGGATGTGGGTGGGGGGAGGGGGGGGGGGGGGGTCTGGTGCAGTAAAGGATGTGGATGGGGGGAGGGGGGGTCTGGTGCAGTAAAGGATGTGGGTGGGGGAAGGGGGGGTCTGGTGCAGTAAAGGATGTGGGTTGGGGGAGGGGGAGGTCTGGTGCAGTAAAGGATGTGGATGGGGGGAGGGGGAGGCCTGGTGCAGTAAAGGATGTGGGTGGGGGGAGGGGGAGGTCTGGTGCAGTAAAGGATGTGGGTGGGGGGAGGGGGGGGGGGGTCTGGTGCAGTAAAGGATGTGGATGGGGGGAGGGGGGGTCTGGTGCAGTAAAGGATGTGGGTGGGGGGAGGGGGAGGTCTGGTGCAGTAAAGGATGTGGGTGGGGGAGGGGGAGGTCTGGTGCAGTAAAGGATGTGGGTGGGAGGAGGGGGAGGTCTGGTGCAGTAAAGGATGTGGGTGGGGGGAGGGGGGGTCTGGTGCAGTAAAGGATGTGGGTGGGGGGAGGGGGAGGTCTGGTGCAGTAAAGGATGTGGGTGGGGGGAGGGGGAGGTCTGGTGCAGTAAAGGATGTGGCTGGGGGGAGGGGGAGGTCTGGTGCAGTAAAGGATGTGGCTGGGGGGAGGGGGAGGTCTGGTGCAGTAAAGGATGTGGATGGGGGGAGGGGGAGGTCTGGTGCAGTAAAGGATGTGGGTGGGGGGAGGGGGAGGTCTGGTGTGGCAGCCACACAGAGGAATCATGAATAATAATAATGTGTGTATGTCTGCTGAAGCCTAGCCCAGCAACAGAGATAACTTATTTCAGCTTGAGTAATGAATGACTCTGAGTGACTGGATCCCATGAAGGAATTAATGACGACCGACCGACCGACCGACCGACCGACCGACCGGACCGACCCGACCGACCCGACCGACCCGACCGACCCGACCGACCCGACCGACCGACCGACCGACCGACCGACCGACCGACCGACCGACCGACAGACAGACAGACAGACAGACAGACAGACAGACAGGATCATCATCCTGTTTACAGATCCAAAGGAATCTGCTAACATCAGAAGCTACCACTGTTGAATGGTACAACCTGTTCCATGTATCCCTTTTAACGCAACAAAATAAAAACAATGTTGAAATGAAATCACATGAATCTCCCCAGGTAGAGAACATAGGGCATTGCTAGGACTCTGAGACATAAATCCCCCTATGAAAGGACCCCTGACTAACTGAACTTAAAAATGACTAATTTGCAGTCAAATTGAATTTTAGCATTGATGAGGGGCTGGGGGAGATCATGTTAACAGCAGTTGAAAGAGATGTCAAGAGTGAGAGGCAAGATCCCATCTCACATTTAAAAATAGTCTAGTAGAATAACTTATTTTTCCTCCTCTTCCTCCTGGGATACTTTCTTTTCATCTTTTTTTCTCGCTGGGCTCTGACTCATTCATGAGAGATCTCTCCATTTGCCAGACAAATTAGCCTAATCAGGGTGCACCAGATGTTATTAAGTGCTAACATCCTGAGCAGCTAAGAGAAAACGGAAATGGCTAAAGCATTTCCTTTTATAACAGATTTCAATATTCTTGTTCGTCGCATGAAGGCTACTAAAGACTGAACAAGTTTTTTTTTTAAACCCTTTGGAGTTTTTTTTTTAAACCCTTTGGAATTACCTGGATTTTTACATAAATTTGTCAAAATATTTGACCTGGCAGGCTAATTGATCATTAGAAAACCCTTTTGCAATTATGTTAGCACAGCTGAAAGCTGTTGTTCTGATTAAAGAAACAATAAAACTGGCCTTCTTTAGACTTGTTGAGTATCTGGAGCATCAGCATTTGTGGGTTCGATTACAGGCTCAAATTGGCCAGAAACAAAGAACTTCCTTCTGAAACTTGTCAATCTATTCTTGATCTGAGAAATTAAGGCTATTCCATGTGAGAAATTGCCAAGAAACTGAATATCTGGTACAGCGCTGTGTACTACTCCCTTCACAGAACAGCGCAAACTGGCTCAAACCAGAATAGAAAGAGGAGCGGGAGGCCCCGGTGCACAACTGAGCAAGAGGACAAGTACATTAGAGTGTCTAGTTTGAGAAACAGATGCCTCACAAGTCCTCAACTGGCAGCTTCATTAAATAGTACCCGCAAAACACCAGTCTCAATGTCAACAGTAAAGAGGCGAGTCCGGGATGCTGACCTTTCAAAAACAAGGACATTTCTAAGTGACCCCAAACTTTTGAACGGTAGTGTATGTTTCCTAATACTAGAAAATAGACAGCCAATCTATTTCATAAAGCTTCTATAATCTCCCCTTTAAAGAATGGTTTTCCCATCGCACTGATCCCTACAGCTAAAGGATGTATTACCAACAGTCAATCAATTTACACAAAGCAGAGCAGAGATGCTGCAGAGACTAACAGTGTCCTCTACACTGACAGCTTTTAGAGGCCAAGAGCTGAAAAGGGCTTTGTAAAATGTTTCTGATGGCTCTAATCTTATCAGAGCCCGGTTACATAAAACATATTAAGTACATTTTCCCTTTATCGTTTCCCGTAAAGTTTCCTTACTGAAAAATATGAGTAGGTTAGGGTTGTAGAGAATCGAAGGACCATGAATGTAATAAGAAACATTAGGTGCTGGCTTAAGGCCGGAAGAAACCACTTTAGAACGTCCGGTCAGAACAAGGATGAGGCGGATGTCCAGGTCAATGGGAGTTTAATGGAAGAAGTAATCTACATTTACACACACATCACACACACACACATCTGACCACTCATGGTTCAGATAACTGAGATTCATGTCCAGTGAGAACTGACTTTGACTATGTGTTCCTCAAAGGAAAGAGGAGAAAGAAAACGTAGGCTATAGCACTGCTATAATATGAATGGCATGGTAGCACAGGTTAGTATATAACAGCAAGGGCTGTACAGAAGGCATAAGGCCTAGTCATATGGCAATAGACTAAACAACCTATTGGACTTCTACACATGAAACTCAGGCAAATGTGCTCAAATAAACATTACAGTAACACTGAAATGTATACATAATATAAATACAATGAGCATGAGTGATATACAGTTTGCGCACACCTACTCATTCAAGGGTTTGTCTTTACTTTTACTATTTTCTACATTGTAGAATAATAGTGAAGACATCAGAACTATGAAATAACACATATGGAATCATGTAGTAACCAAAAAAGTGTTAAACAAATCAAAATACATGTTATATTTTAGATTCTTCAAAGTAGCCAGCCTTTGCCTTGATGACAACTTTGCACACTCTTGGTATTGTCTCAAACAGCTACAACATGAATGCTTTTCCAACAGTCTTGAAGGAGTTCCCACATATGCTGAGCACTTGTTGGCTGCTTTTCCTTCACTCAGCAGTCCAACTCATCCCAAACCATCTCAATTGAGTTAAGATCAGGTGATTGTGGAGACCAGGTCATCTGATGCAGCACTCCATCACTCTCCTTCTTGGTCAAATAGCCCTTACACAGCCTGGAGGTGTGTTGGGTCATTGTCCTGTTGAAAAACAAATGACAGTCTTACTAAGCGCAAACCAGACGGGATGGCTTATCGCTGCAGAATGCTGTGGAGCCATGCTGGTTGTGTGCCTTGAATTCTAAATAAATCACTGACAGTGTCACCATGAAAGCACCCCCACACCTCCCCCTCCATGCTTCACAGTGGGAACTACACATGCAGAGATCATCCGTTCACCTACTCTGTGTCTCACAAAGACACGGTGGTTGGAACCAAAAACCTCAAATTTGGACTCATCAGACCAAAGGATAGATTTCCACCGGTCTAATGTCCATTGCTCGTGTTTCTTGGCCCAAACAAGTCTCTCCTTCTTATTGGTGTCCTTTAGTAGTGGTTTGCAGAAATTCAACCATGAAGGCCTGATTCAAGCAGTCTCCTCTGAACATTGATATTGATGTGTCTGTTACTTGAACTCTGTGAAGCATTTATTTGGGGTGCAATTGGGCAGTTTTATATCAATCTCTTCATTCAAATATTCAGTCATGGACACTCTTACTGACAGTTGTGGCTGCTTTGCGTGATGTATTGTTGTCTCTACCTTCTTGCCCTTCGTGCTGTTGTCTGTGCACAAACATGTTTGTACCATGTTTTGTGCTGCTACCATGTAGTGCTGCTGCCATTTTGTGTTGCTACTATGTTGTTGTTATGTTGTGTTGCTACCATGCTGTGTTGTCATGTGTTGCTGCCTTGCTATGTGGTTATCCTAGGCCTCTCTTTATGTAGTGTTGTGTTGGCTCTCTTGTCGTGATGTGTGTTTTGTCCTATATTATTATTATTTTTATCCCAGCCCCCGTCCCTGCAGAATTTGTTCTTAACCTACTTACCTAGTTAAATAAAGGTTAAATAAAAACACATTTCTGAGGCTGGTAACTCTAATAAACGTATCCTCTGCAGCACAGGTAACTCTGGGTCTTCCTTTCCTGTGGTGGTCCTCATGAGAGCCAGTTTCATCATAGCGCTTCATGGTTTTGTGACTGCACTTCCTGATGTTTCAGGAAACTAGGCATAGGTCGCAAGTCATGACTTCACAGGAGAGCCATTTGAATGTTTTTTTATCAAAATGCATTTTTTGGGGTCAGAAATGCCTTCTGGAGCATATGCATTTTCATGTCCCCTAATAACAAACTTGTAGGCCATCTATAAATATGAATAAAATTGTTAAATTACGAGCCTTGTTGGTAAACCACAGGAAAAGCCAGCAATCTTCCCACTAGCCATGATTGGCTGAGATAATGAGTGGGCTAGACATGCCGAGAGAAGAGTTCGGATTGGTCTGCCAAATAGAAGGCTTCTGTCTATTTGAGCTCAGTCTATGTTGGTAATCCTGTTGAACGCGTCTTTTTTTATGTAGCTGCATAAGTGTTGCTCTCCACTTTCTGGAGGATCGAGTTTTGAAATCAGTGGAATTATAGCTAAAGAGATGGCGAAAACACCTGGGAAGGTGGAAAAAAATAAAATAAAGTTTTTTTGCTAATTTATTGTCACACCCTGATCTGTTTCACCTGTCCTTGTGATTGTCTCCACCCCCTGCAGGTGTCGCTTATGTTCCCCGGTGTATTTATCCCTGTGTTTCCTGTCTCTCTGTGCCAGTTCGTGTTTTCCCCGTGCGCCTGCTTTTACTTATCGCACTTTTTCTAGTCCTCCCGGTATCATAGACTCTAACCATCTGCCACCCGTGTCTGCATCTGGGTCTCGCTCTGTGCCCTTATATTTATTAAAAATAAACTGAAATATAATTTACCCTACCGTTCAAAAGTTTGGGGTCACTTAGAAATGTCCTTGTTTTTGAAAGAAAAACACCTTTTTTTTGTCCATTAAAATCAAATTGATCAGAAATACAGTGTAGACGTTGTTAATGTTGTAAATGACTATTGTAGCTAGAAACTGCAATTTTTTTAAATGGAATATCTACATAGGCGTACAGAGACCCATTATCAGCAACCATCACTCCTAATCCAAGTTAATAATCCAAGTTTATAATTTTAAAAGGCTAATTGATCATTAGAAAACCCTTTTGCAATTATGTTAGCACAGCTGAAAACTGTTGTTCTGATTAAAGAAGCAATAAAACTGGCCTTCTTTAGACTTGTTGAGTATCTGGAGCATCAGCATTTGTGGGTTCGATTACAGGCTCAAAATGGCCAGAAACAAAGAACTTTCTTCTGAAACTCGTCAGTCTATTCTTGTTCTGAGAAATTAAGGCTATTCCATGCGAGAAATTGCCAAGAAACTGAATATCTGGTACAACGCTGTGTACTACTCCCTTCACAGAACAGCGCAAACTGAATCTAACCAGAATAGAAAGGGGAGCGGGAGGCCCCGGTGCACAACTGAACAAGAGGACAAGTACATTAGTGTCTAGTTTGAGAAACAGACGCCTCACAAGTGGCAGCTTCATTAAATTGTACCCGCAAAACTGGCAGCTTCATTAAATTGTACCCGCAAAACACCAGTCTCAATGTCAACAGTGAAGAGGCGACTCCGGGATGCTGGCCTTCTAGGCAGAGTTGCAAAGAAAAAGCCATATCTCAGACTGGTCAATAAAAAGAAAAGATTAAGATGGGCAAAAGAACACAGACACTGGACAGAGGAACTCTGCCTAGAAGGCCAGCATCCCAGAGTCGCCTTTAGTTTATCCTTCCCCAAATCTGTGCCTCTACTCAATCCTGTCTCAGCGCTCTACAAACAATTCCTTCGATCTCATGGCTTTGTTTTTGCTCTGACATGCACTATCAACTATGGGACCTTTTATTGACAGGTGTGAGCCTTTCCAAGTCATGTCCAATCAATTGAATTTACCACAGATGGATCAAGTTCTCTGATCCATCTCTACGCAGACGACACCATTCTGTTTACCTCTGGCCCCTCTTTGGACACTGTGTTAACTAACCTCCAGACGAGCTTCAATGCCATACAACTCTCCTTCCGTGGCCTCCAACTGCTCTTAAATGCAAGTTAAACTAAATGCATGCTCTTCAACCGATCCCTGCCCGCCCGTCTAGCGTCGCAACTCTGGATGGTTCTGACTTACAATATGTGGACAACTACAAATACATAGATGTCTGGTTAGACTGTAAACTCTCCTTGCAGACTCACATTAAGCATCTCCAATCCAAAATTAAATCTAGAATCGGCTTCCTATTTCGCAACAAAGTATCCTTCACTCATGCTGCCAAACATACCCTTGTAAAACTGACTATCCTACCGATCCTCGACTTCGGAGATGTCATTTACAAAATAGCCTCCAACACTCTATTCAACAAATTGAATGCAGTCTATCACAGTGCCATCCGTTTTGTCACCAAAGCCCCATATACTACCCACCACTGCGATCTGTACGCTCTCGTTGGCTGGCCCTCGCTTCATACTTGTCGCCAAACCCACTGGCTCCAAGTCATCTACAAGTCACTGCTAGGTAAAGCCCCGCCTTATCTCAGCTCACTGGTCACCATAGCAGCACCCACCCGTAGCACGTGCTCCAGCAGGTATATCTCACTGGTCATCCCAAAGCCAATTCTTCCTTTGGCCATCTTTCCTTCCAGTTCTCTGCTGCCAATGACTGGAACAAACTGCAATAATCACTGAAGCTGGAGACTCATATCTCCCTCACTAGCTTTAAGCACCAGCTGTCAGAGCAGCTCACAGATCACTGCACCTGTACATAGCCCATCTGTAAATAGCCCATCCCCATACTGTCACGCCCTGACCATAGAGAGCCCTTGTTTCTCTATGGTGTAGTAGGTCAGGGCATGACGTGGGGGTGTTCTAGTTTAAAATTTCTATGTTGGTGTTTTGGTTTGGTTCCCAATTAGAGGCAGCTAGTAATCGTTGCCTCTAATTGGGGATCATATTTAGGTAGCATTTTTCCCACCTGTATTTGTTGGATATTGTTTGTGTTAGTGTGTTTGTGCACTATGTCGTCACGGTCTTTGTAAGTTTTGATATTTTGTTTTGTTAGTTTCACTTAAATAAATATGTGTAACTATACTCATGTTGCGCCTTGGTCCGCTCATTTCCAAGATCGTGACAGAATATCCCACCAACAAAGGACCAAGCAGCGTGAAAATGAGGTAAGGAAGTTTTGGACTTGGGAGGACATGAGGACACGAGACCCATCCTTGGCGGGAGTCGCCAAGGAGCATGGAAGGACAGCGACGACACAAGGGACCACGGCCACAGAAACCCCAAGTTTTTTTTGGTGGGGCACATGGAGCTGGCGGTCGAGCAGCGGAGAGTGCCAGAGCCTGTTTGGGAGTCGGATGAGGAATTTGATGAAAGATTCCGGAGAGAGGTGGTAGCGATGAGAATGCTGCCGTACAGGCGTGCTGAAGAGCGTGACACCAGTCCGGTGCCATCTGCACCGGTTTCACGCATCTGGCCTCCAGTGCACCTCCCCAGTTCGGTACGTCCTGTGCCCGCTCCCCGCACTCTCCCTGAAGTGAGTGTCACCAGTCGGTGCAACCTGTACCGGCCCCACGCATCAGGCTTCCAGTGCGCCTCCCTAGTCCGGTACGTCCTGTGCCTCTTCCTCACACTCGCCCTGAAGTGCGTGTCACCAGTCCAGTGCAACCTGTACCGGCTCCACGCACCAGGCCTCCGGTGCGCCTCCCCAGTCCGGTGCGTCCTGTGCCTGCACCTCGCACTCGTCCTGAAGTGCGTGTCACCAGTCCGGTGCCACCTGCACCGGCTCCACGCACTCGGCCTCCAGTGCGCATTCACAGTCCAGAGCTTCCCGGCGACGGTCCACGGTCCGGAACCTCCCGGCGATGGTCCACGGTCCGGAACCTTTTCAGTCTCCTGAGGGGGAATAGATTTTGTCGTGCCCTTTTCACAACTATCTTGGTGTGCTTGGACCATCGATGGTCCCCGTCGATGAGATTGGGGGCGTGCTTGGTCTTCTTTTTCCTGTAGTCCACAATCATCTCCTTAGTCTTGATCACGTTGAGGGAGAGGTTGTTGTCCTGGCACCACATGGCCAGGTCAACTTCAGTTTCAATGTGCTGTTTAAAATTCAGCTTTTCATCTAATCAAATCCCAAGATACTTATAGGAGGTGACCCTATCAATTTGCCATCTTTTTATAGTTGAAATCTGCAAGTAACTCCATCTGTTCACTTTCAGGGAAGAGAAACCATAAATGTTGTTTTCCTTGCATTAAGCACACGTTTAAATTCAAAAAGCTGCCTAGTTACAATTCGAAAAGCTGCCTAGTTACAGAGTTACACCCAACCAAAGGCATGTTTAGTTAGAGTTACACCCAACCAGATGGAGAACGGTCCACAGTCCCCTCCCCGATTTCATTACGGGGGACAATAATACTGCTTTCTGGGTGTATCCCTGCCAGGTGCTTCTCCTATGGGATCAGGGAGGGGGCCAGCACTGCTCTCATCTCTGGGGTGGCCAAGCTGGGTGGAGGGCACACACTGTTTATCACAGGACAGGATGCAGCCCAAAGTAAGAGAGCGTGTGTGTGTGTGTGTGTGCGTGTGTGTGTATACGTAACAAGAGGGTTGTATTGGGGCTCTGAGTGGCGCAGCGGTCTAAGGCACTGCATCTCAGTACAGTCCCTGGTTCAAATTCAGGCTGAATCACATCTGGCCGTGATTGGGAGTCCCATGGGTGGCGCACATTTGGCCCAGCGTCATCCGGGTTTGGCCGAGGTAGGCTGTCATTGTAAATAAGAATGTGTTCTTAACTGATTTGCCTAGTTAAATTAAGGTAAAATAAAAATTGGTTAGAACATTTTTCTCTACTTTAATTATTTTTTATTTTTTACTACCCATGCCCAGGATGATGCTGTGCCATATGGCTATGTCTAGGTCTATGGGCAGTGTTATTTTCATCACCATAAATAGTGACTCAAATATTTGTCAAACGCCTATTTTTCAGTGGCAATTGACGAGTCAGTTAAACGATCAGTTAAAGCTAGCTTTTCCTTTGGATGTGTCTCAATCCACCGCATCTGCCTATGTTGCACTTCCTCATCTGCGGTGAAAGGTGACAGAGCTAGAGCATCTGCAGTGAAAGGCGACAGAGCTATTGATGGACGTATACAGTACAGTACCAGTCAAAAGTTTGGACACACCTACTCATTCAAGGGTTTTTCTTTATTTTTACTATTTTCAACATTGTAGAATAATAGTGAAGACATCAAAACGATGAAATAACACATATGGAATCATGTAGTAACCCCAAAAAGCTTTAAACAAATCAAAATATATTTTAGATTTTAGATTCTTCAAAGTAGCCACCGTCTGCCTTGATGACAGCTTTGCACACTCTTGGCATCCAGTTTTCAAATCAAAATGCTCATCAAATATTTTTTTTATACATCAAGGGGTCTTAAAATTCCAAATCAATTAGTAAAATTATCCTTGGTATGACTTTCTTAAAACAATTCCACATAGCTTTGTAGCCAAGTCTCCCTCTTTACATTTGAGAAAATGGCGTGATTCTAGCCATTACCGTTAAAAAGATATGAACCAAAATAACGGCACTATGTTTTTTTCTTTCTGTCGTGCATTGGCAGGCTGCATGTTACATTCACAAAGTATTTTGTGGGTCGTTCTAAAACAACGCACCATTAACCATTTGTTTAGGCTACAACTTGTTCAGTCATGTTACCTCATTAGCTAGCTACAGCCTGGGGTGTGTTCAGCAATGTTTTCGAACGTTCAGATGGAAATATTCTATGTAGAACAAACATACCTCTTTGAAATGTTGAATAGGGAATAATGTTGGCTCTATTCATGGAATTTCTACCTGCAACATTCAAGAACGTTTTGCAACTGAATGTGGCCCTAATAACATTACCAGTAGCCTATATGCAAACATTTTGTGGCACAGAAAGAAAGGAAAATAGATAGCAAACAATGTATTGACTAAATCCCTCTTTCCACTACATTATATCTTTATTTTGAGTTAATGTGGACCATGTGACTCAGACTTGAGCACTAGGACCAGGACTTCAGCCATAGAGACTCGTAAGTCAACTCATGACTCGACCATTGGTGACTCCGTTTTGGACTCAGGCTCGAGCACACAGGACTTGGGATGCGATTTGGACTCGAGGTTTAGTGACTTGACCTGATCTCTCTTTTGACGAACATATCAAATATATTTCAAGGACAATTTTCTTCCATCTTTGTAACATTGCAAAAAAAATCTGAAACTTTTTGTCCAAAAAAGATACTCCATGCTTTTGTCACTTCTAGATTAGACTACTTGTTACATCTGCTCCTGCCATGCCCTCTACTTCTCATTCTGTGTCTCCCTAACCTGCCGCCACTCCCCCAGTGCTCTCTCCATCTTCCTCTTTGTGTGTGTGTGGGCAGAGATAGGTGTGATGGAGGTAGAGCAGATCCCCACCTAATTTAACCTGTTCCATAATCAATAAATCTCTACACATACTCAGCCCTGCCACTTCCACGCTGCCAGATCGTAACCTCTGCTCAGTCAGTCTGCATTTTTTAGCCGTTTGTGCCTGCTTAGATCCTGTTTTCCCTTGCCTGACGCTGTTTTCCTCTCCGCTACAGTTCTGCCCGCTCTGCCTTTGGCCCGTCTCCAGTCCCACGTCTCGTCAGTCCTGCTACTCTGTCCTGGACCCATCACTCCACTGCGTCCTTGGATTCCTCTCCAGACCTGCTTACCCAGTCCCAACTCCCCTCGCTCCAGTCTCAGCCTCCGCACCTGGCTTCCTGCAACCCGCCTGAGCTTCCCCTGGCCTGCACCCCATCTTCCCCGTGTTTCAATAAATATCTTGGTTACCTCATCCCAGTCTCTTCGTCTGAGTCTGCTCTTGGGTTCACCTGTTCCGCTCCCCGTGACAGTACGATCTGGCCAAGATATGAACACAGCGGACTCAGATCCTCTCCACCAAACCCTTGCCAGCCAAGGCGCCCAGCTCGAGCAACATGATCAAGCCCTGAAAACCCTTCTGGAGCACATCAAGGAGTTTTCACGGAGCCTTTCGGACCTGCAGGGCCGAACCTTCGCCCAGAGCTCACAACCAGCCCCGAGTCCCTCTCCTCTGCCCCGTGAGCCGTTTGTTCCGACCCCCGAGCGTTACGATGGCACCTCGGAGCTTGCAAGGCCTTTTTGGTACAATGTTCACTAGTATACGAGCAACAGCCCTACGCTTATGCTAGCGAACGGGCCAAGATTTCCATCCTGATCGGCAACTTCCGTGGAGCAGCGCTTTCCTGGGCTACGGTGGTATGGGGGAGACAGTCGCTTTCCTGGGCTACGGTGGTATGGGGGAGACAGTCGCTTTCCTGGGCTACGGTGGTATGGGGGAGACAGTCCCCCATCTGTTCCTCCTACTCCAGCTTCACAGAGGAGATGAGGAGAGTATTCGAACCCCCCTGTCTGCGGTAGGGAAGACGCTAAACGACTCCTGTCCCTCCGTCAAGGCTCCCATAGTGTCGCTGCGATGGCGATCGAGTTTTGCATCCTTGCCACTGATAGCGGCTGGAATGTGGAGGCCCTTCAGGGAGAGGGCAGATGGGGCATGCAACCCTATCACTACATCTGCTTCCTCCTCCAACTGCCTCCCTTCCTATAAGTCTCTTCCTGAACCCATGCAGCTTGCCCGGGCCCGTCTCTCACCTGAGGAGAGGCAGCGGTGAATCAGCACTAGGAGCTGCCTATACTGTGGCCAGGTTGGTCACTTCGTCTCCACTTGTTCCCTGCGGCCAGCAAAGGGAGGTGGCTCAGCAGTTGTGGGGGATATACTGTTGAGCTAAATCGCCGACCCATCTCCCCCCAGACCCTTACTAGACGGCACCCTTGTGTGGCAGAGCCAGGCTTTTCCTCTGCCTGCCCTCATTGCCCAGAATAAGACCTCCACTAAACCCACGTCCGGCCTGCTTTGCCCTCTTCCCATACCCAGTCACCTCTGGTCACACATAGCTCTGGACTTTGTCACTGGCCTTCCCCCATCCAACGGTAACTCAGTCATCCTCACCATAATTTACAGATTTTCCAAAGCAGCTCACTTCATTCCCCTCTCCAAGCTTCCGTCCTCTAGGGAGACTGCGGACCTGCTGGTGTCCCATGTGTTTAGTCTGCATGGCATTCCTACTGACATCATTTCCGACAGGAGTCCCCAGTTCACATCACAGGTATGGAGATCCTTCTGTTCAGCACTGGGTATCAATGTCTGTGCTGACAAACTGCCTGGGAGCTCCTCAGTGGTGAAACTCCTCCTCCTTCAATCAGTGGTGAACCAGGTGGAACAAATCTTCCAGGCAATCTGGGCGTGCCAGCACCTGGCTCTGCTGTTGTCTTTAGACCGCAGTGAAAGGAGCATTTATAAAACCACAAGACCAAGGAACCTTCATCTTTGTGATCAAGGTGACTGTGCAAGTCCAAGCCCTCCACAAAACTGTGAAGGACAGCCGGTAAGCGCCATATTGGCCATGTTTGGTTAGACTGCTAATGATACTCTGGAAAACACAGACTTAACTCTTAACTTTGATAGGACTTTTGCAGTGGTATTTATAACTTCAAATGTTGTTTGTGGGGTATAAAGGAAAAGTAAGAAGAGCCAAATTCATTGTTGACAAAGAACTTGTTTGAAATGGTTAAAAGTAATTTAAACTTTGTAGAAATCTTAGTAAACCAAGTTCTTAATTCAGTAACAAATGTATAGTCTAAAAAATCTTTGGTTAAAAAATTTAAGATGTATCTGCTTAAAACTACTGATTAGAAAATAAATGTAATTTTTTACTACTAAAAATATTTTGAATGTATTTGGCTAAAATGCAAATTTAGATAAAAATATACTGATTCTGCTCATTTGATTAAAAATGGTGGGTTTCTATTTTGGGAAACATTTGCTTAAAAGTGGAAACCTTGTATTTTATAATGGCAGAAATGTGTTTATCTGAGGTGAATGTGGATAATTTTGTGTATTTAATTAGGCTGTCAACTCAAATAATAACTTGTATTTGTCATCTCTTTTTTGAGGTTTTTCACCTGTTTACTGCCAACCAAAGAATGGTAAATAAAAGACAAACAACTGATTCCATGGCTATTTATTGAGTGAAATCCAGTTAAAATCTTCATGTGGAGGGACTGTCCTTTTCAAGTGGGGAATTGCACAAGAAGGAGGTCAAAACTTGGCAGTGAAAAACCGTGGCTCAAGACTGGAAAAGGACCAGAAAAGTGACCACACGTGTCCAGAGAGACAAGTAAAGACTGTTCCCGCCTGCTGCTGTGATTGAAATGGCTGATTCATTACTGGTGGAGCAGCTAAAGACCGCAAGGACATCAGCGAAGCGTCAGTTTTCCCGTCTGGCCAATAATGTGCTACGAATGCATACAATGATGTCAGAAGAGGAGCTCAGAGACAATTTTAGGAAGCTCACTGCAGAAGCTGGCAAAGTCCTGGAAGCCAATGATGATGTAGAGGGGCAATGTATTGAAGAAAACTCTGATGCAGAGGAGTTGAGCGAGCAGCAGAAGTCTGACTTGGTCAAAACAGCCAATGAGTGTGAGAAAAAACTGCAAGAGCTAAAGGACCTCATACAAAAGACATTGTGGGCCAATTTCGGGGAATATGAACTGACACAAGCAATTACAACAGCAGAGTCGCAAGCAGAAAACGTGGGAGCTGTGGACCCAAGTAAAAACCCAGATGCATATCTCTTCATGATCGGACAACTAGAGAAACTTGTGAAGGCTGCGAAGGAGGTGCATAAACATTGGAAGTGCTGGGCCCCCCCAGCAGAGCAACAACATTTCCAGAGTCGTATCAAAGACCTTGAAACTATCCTGCCAAATCTCACAATAAGACAAGCAGACTTTACAGGGGCACACGTTAGAGGAGAAACCAGCAGATTGAGTACTACTTCAAACAGTTCTGTGGCCACACCAGCAATTAAATTAAAGCCTACTGCCCTCCCAAAGTTTTCTGGCATCCGCCGAGAGTTTCACCGGTGGAAAAAAGACTGGGAAGCGCTCCAGATGCAGGGAGAACCTACTGGATCCAGAGAGGTTAAAAAGTTCCAACTTCTCGACAGTGTGGATGAGAAGACCATACGAGACCTTCACCTGACAACTTACACAACTGCTGAGGAGGTTTTCCGGGTCTTGGAGAACCGCTTTGGAAATAAGACAACTATAGCCCTTGAGATAGTAGAAGAGCTCCAAAGATTCCAAGCAGTTAAAGGTAACCAGCCCAGGAGGATTGTTGAGCTCATCCAATCAGTAGAAAAAGCTCTGGTCGATCTGAACGAGCTTGGCAAGACCGGTGCTATAAAGAACCCTCTTGTAACAAAGACAATAGAGAGTAAACTTCCTGATGGCCTGAAGAAGGAATGGCTTCTTCATGTAGCTGGCAAAGGTGATGAAGCTGAAGAAGACAAGCGATTTGACTACCTCCACAAGTTTCTTCAAGGTCAAGAAGCCATCTATGAGAAGCTGGACCAACTGAGAGAGGAGGAACCAAAACCGAAATCTGAACCTCGGCAAGCTCGAACCAGAACCTCCACCCAACTAAGCGACCAGGCTCAAGGATGTGTGGTCTGCGGAGACTGCAAGCATAAGAAAAGTCTCTATTTCTGCCAAAAGTTTTGCACGCTTAAGCTGTCAGAGAAAAGAGATGCTGTCAGGAAGCTGGGAGCCTGCAAAAGATGCCTGGAGATTCACAAGGAAGGTGACTATTGTAAATCAGAGTTTCTGTGCAGGAGGCCAGACTGCATAGAACAGCGTGCTGCAGAACACCACTATTACCTCTGCCCGAGAGCTGGTACATCCAAAGGGAATGTCGTCCAGAGGTCCAATAACAGCAAAGTGGGAGGTGACACAAGAGAGCGTTATACCCAAGCCCAAGAAGAGTTCATTAAAAGTCTCTCACCTGAACTTGCAGAGAAGTGTTGCAATGCCTTTTGCAACACTATAGCCAGAACCTCTCTTGTGTCCAACCAACCCAGTCTTCTAGCAGAGAATGGAATAGTGGAGTGGCCAGTCATCATGATGCTCTTAGAGGTCACGGCCAATGCAGGACAAAAAGTTGGGACTTTGATCGACCTGGCATCGGATACAAACTATATAACTCATGATGCAGCTGATCGTTTGAACCTTAGAAGTGAAGCCATAACCCTTGTTGTCCATGGGGTGGGAGGAATGAAAGTTCAAGTCACCACAAAACGGTACCTCCTAAAGATCCGGGTCCGCACAGAGCAAGGCAATGTCAGATCCCACCAACTCCTCTGCTATGGTTTGGACAGCATTGCAGAGATTCACAAACATGTGACAGCCAAAAGACTCCAAAATTTCTTTCCAGATGTCCCCCAAAATGAACTTGTTAGACCAAGACAGATACAGCTTTTGATAAGCCATAAGGAAGGGCGACTGGTCCCACAGAAAATACGCACCGTTGGGGACCTTGTACTATGGGATGGGCCATTGGGAAAGACAATTGCAGGGACACACCCTGGTCTGTTTGAAGAGGCTACAGTTACAGCACACCAGTCCAGAGCGCACTTCGCCAGATCCATGAGAACAGCAGCATTGATGTATGAAGAACATATCTGCGCCAAACCTACCATCAAGTCTTCTTATTCTGCTATTTCCACTCGGGATTTTATTGAGTGGTGGAGATGGGATAGCATTGGCGCCCCCTGCACCCCAAAATGTGGAGGATGTCGCTGCGGCAGTTGTCAACTTGGTGGCAAAGAAATTACTCTGGCTGAAGAAAGGGAGCTGGAAGTTGTTAAGGGTGGCCTGACTTATGTTGGTGCTGATGACCACAGTGATAGTCCACACTGGCATGCAAGGGGTCCATGGCTCATTGACCCATCTACATTGCCAAACAACATAAAAGCAGTGGAGGCAACCTTTCTCAGAACAGAGAGACAGCTCGCCAAAGAACCGCAGTGGAAAAAAGCCTATGGTGCTCAAGTCCACGAAATGGTTGACCGCCGGGCTGCAAGAAAGCTGACCAAAGAGGATCTGACCAACTGGAATGGACCTGTCTGGTATATTAGTCATCTTATCGCACCCAACCCCCACTCTGTTACAACTCCGGTAAGACTTGTCTGGAACAGCAGTCAGAAGTACAAAGGCCAAAGTCTCAATGACCTTCTGATGAAAGGCCCTGACGTTCTCAATCCGATTCGAGCTGTCCTCCTCAAGTTCCGCCAAGGCTCCTACGCCGCTCTAGGAGACGTCAGAAAAATGTACAATTCTGTGTGGCTCGAGGAGAGGGAAGTCCATCTACACCGGTTCTTGTGGCGGGATTCAAAGGGCGATGAGGTGGAACAATACGCCATAACCAGAGTGAATATCGGGGACAAGCCAGCAGGGTGCATAGCACAACTGGCCATGAGGGAGACGGCTAACCTGCCTCAATTCAGCCACCTCACAGATGAATGCCAAGTATTACATGAGCACAGCTACGTCGATGACATCTTGACATCCCACAACTGCTGTGAAAAACTCGAAGTCATCACAAAGAATGTGGAGCTGATTCTAAAAGCAGGAGGGTTTGCACTGAAGCCTTGGGTCTTCTCAGGCCAAAATAAAGGAGAAAGAGAAAAGGCATCACCAAATATTGTTGTCCTGCCAAATCAGCTTAAGGAGGAAGACAACAAGGCGCTCGGTCTCGGCTACATTGTGGATGAAGACATGTTGCATGTCATGGTGAGGGTCAACTTCTCCAGGCGGAAGAAAAAGATGAGACTTGGGCAAGACTTACTGCTAGAAGAAGTACGAGCACAGACACCAGACCCGCTGACAAGACGTGAACTGCTGAGTCAAGTTGCTGGTTTGTACGACCCAGTTGGCCTGACAACGCCATCAAAGCAAAGAGGGGCTATCTTGGTCCGAAGGGCATTCCAAGAGGCAAAATCAAAGTGCAGCATGGTCAAGGACACATGGCACCTTCCCCTGTCGGATGAGCTCCGCAAAGATGCAATTGGAATTTTTGAGGAGTACGTCCAGCTAAGCAAAGTAATGTTCGCAAGAGCTCTTACTCCACCAAAGGCAACAACTGAACCAGTCGCTGTCACTTTTTCAGATGGCAGTGAAAGCTCCTATGGTGCTGTCCTCTACCTGCGGTGGAACTGCAACAAACAATTAACAATTCGACTAGTGGAGTCAAAAGCAAAGCTGGCACCACTAGACCAGAAGGGGGATGCAGTCAAAGCAGAACTTTGCGGTGCAGTCTTTGCAAGCCGCCTGAAAAAGTACTTTGAACAGCATACCCAGATCCAGATAAAAAGATGGTACCATTTGTTAGACAGTCAGACTGTTCTTGGAGCTATCCAGCGAGAAAGCTATGGATTTCAGACTTTCTTCGCTAATAGAATTGGAGAGATCCAAGAGAGCACACGGCTACAGGACTGGTGGTGGATCCCTGGACCACTCAACATAGCCGACATTATCACTCGAGGAGCTGGGCCAAAGGAACTTGATGCCCATTCAGAGTGGCAGCAAGGGCCAGAGTTTCTATATCTTCCAGAGAGCGAGTGGCCAATTATGTCCTCAAAAGATGTGTCTGTGACAGCTCGAGAGAGCATTAACAATATGCAAAAGAAGTCATTTGTGGCAGCACTCACCAGAGCCCAAGCGAAAATAAGTCTTCCAAGTCTGGTGGGACGATTTCCTGCTGGTGCAGCTGTCCTAAACTTGGTGGATGAGAGGCGCTTTAGTAGCCTAAAGTGTCTAATCAAGACTGTTGCTTTTATCTGGAGAGCCGCCAAAAAGTTTAGATCTGCAACAAAATCCATCGAGACCCCAAAGTGGGAGGCGATTCCCACAAAAGGAGTTATCACCGCCACAGAACGTCAAGAGGCAATAAGAGACATCTATCTTGCTGCTCAAGAGGGGGTGACGTTCCCAACTACCACTACGGACCGCTTGGTTGTGTACAGAGAGCCAGAATCTGGGTTACTAGTCTGCGGTGGGAGAATCCATGGCTTCAGGGAGGATGGCGCTGCAGTTCCCCTTCTGCCTTTCAATGCATGGGTCTCTACTTTATTGGCACGGGAGGCGCACGATGAGGGTCATGAAGGTGTGGCTGCAACCCTGCTGAAAATGAGGAGGAAAGCCTGGGTCATCCAAGGAAGGAAAATTTCCCAAAAAGTAGTAGATAACTGCCTTTTCTGCAAAAAGTCAAGAGCAAGAAGGTGCGAACAGGTAATGGCTGACTTACCTGCTGAAAGAGCCACACCTGCAGCTCCGTTCGAGTTCACTACAGTCGACCTCTTCGGACCGTACCTTGTCAAAGATGACATCAAGAAACGGGTCTCAATGAAAGTGTGGGGTGTCGTCTTCAGCTGTATGGCCAGCAGGGCAATTCATGCAGACCTGGTCAACACAATGTCGACAGAGCTTCTTGATGGTTTACCAACGCTTTACTGCAATTAGAGGGCACCCAAGAAAGATCTGGTCAGACCCGGGGACAAACTTCATCGGCGCCAAACCTGTCCTAAGAGAGCTGTACCAGTTCCTGGATGCTCAGAATAGAACTTCAATAGAAGAGATGTCGGCTCAAAAAGGTACCAAATGGGAGTGGACAATTCACCCTGCTGACTCATCTCACCGCAATGGGGCTGCTGAAGCCGCTGTTCGCATTCTCAAGAAGGCACTGCAGAGCCTGGGCAACAACACTGGCCTTAGCTACAGCGAGCTTCAGACAACACTACAACTTGCTGCAAACCTTGCCAACGAATGCCCAATAGATGCCAGGGTGCAGAGCCATGAAGAAAGCGTGCAGTATGTGTCACCCAACACACTTCTCCTGGGCCGGGCCTCTCCAAGCGGTGAGATCAGAACATTTGACTTTGCGAACTACGCTTACAAGAGACTCAGAGAGATGCAGAACCAGGTCAACAAATTCTGGAGGTCTTGGAGCCAGCTTGCCGGCCCAAACTTATTTCTGAGAAGTAAATGGCACACTTCATATCGCAACGTTGCTGTCGGAGGTATTGTCTGGTTGTGTGACCAAAATGCAGTGAGGGGCCAATTCAAGCTAGGACGGGTGGTGAGCGTTAATCCAGATGCTAAGGGCATTGTTCGAGACGTGAACGTCAAAGTGGTCCAAAGCTCCTGCCTTCCTGTCACAAAACCCGCACTAAACAGGCCATCGGCCAAAGTCCTGAAAGAAGCTACGCAAACCACAGTCCTGCACAGAGATGTTCGACGCCTGGGTGTCTTGCTACCAGTTGAGGATCAAACTCGGAGCTGACCGGCAGTATGTAGGTGCTGATTTACGATCTTTCCATCGGTTCCCGTGGGAAGATTGAGTGGGAGGTGTGCTGACAAACTGCCTGGGAGCTCCTCAGTGGTGAAACTCCTCCTCCTTCAATCAGTGGTGAACCAGGTGGAACAAATCTTCCAGGCAATCTGGGCGTGCCAGCACCTGGCTCTGCTGTTGTCTTTAGACCGCAGTGAAAGGAGCATTTATAAAACCACAAGACCAAGGAACCTTCATCTTTGTGATCAAGGTGACTGTGCAAGTCCAAGCCCTCCACAAAACTGTGAAGGACAGCCGGTAAGCGCCATATTGGCCATGTTTGGTTAGACTGCTAATGATACTCTGGAAAACACAGACTTAACTCTTAACTTTGATAGGACTTTTGCAGTGGTATTTATAACTTCAAATGTTGTTTGTGGGGTATAAAGGAAAAGTAAGAAGAGCCAAATTCATTGTTGACAAAGAACTTGTTTGAAATGGTTAAAAGTAATTTAAACTTTGTAGAAATCTTAGTAAACCAAGTTCTTAATTCAGTAACAAATGTATAGTCTAAAAAATCTTTGGTTAAAAAATTTAAGATGTATCTGCTTAACTACTGATTAGAAAATAAATGTAATTTTTTACTACTAAAAATATTTTGAATGTATTTGGCTAAAATGCAAATTTAGATAAAAATATACTGATTCTGCTCATTTGATTAAAAATGGTGGGTTTCTATTTTGGGAAACATTTGCTTAAAAGTGGAAACCTTGTATTTTATAATGGCAGAAATGTGTTTATCTGAGGTGAATGTGGATAATTTTGTGTATTTAATTAGGCTGTCAACTCAAATAATAACTTGTATTTGTCATCTCTTTTTTGAGGTTTTTCACCTGTTTACTGCCAACCAAAGAATGGTAAATAAAAGACAAACAACTGATTCCATGGCTATTTATTGAGTGAAATCCAGTTAAAATCTTCATGTGGAGGGACTGTCCTTTTCAAGTGGGGAATTGCACAAGAAGGAGGTCAAAACTTGGCAGTGAAAAACCGTGGCTCAAGACTGGAAAAGGACCAGAAAAGTGACCACACGTGTCCAGAGAGACAAGTAAAGACTGTTCCCGCCTGCTGCTGTGATTGAAATGGCTGATTCATTACTGGTGGAGCAGCTAAAGACCGCAAGGACATCAGCGAAGCGTCAGTTTTCCCGTCTGGCCAATAATGTGCTACGAATGCATACAATGATGTCAGAAGAGGAGCTCAGAGACAATTTTAGGAAGCTCACTGCAGAAGCTGGCAAAGTCCTGGAAGCCAATGATGATGTAGAGGGGCAATGTATTGAAGAAAACTCTGATGCAGAGGAGTTGAGCGAGCAGCAGAAGTCTGACTTGGTCAAAACAGCCAATGAGTGTGAGAAAAAACTGCAAGAGCTAAAGGACCTCATACAAAAGACATTGTGGGCCAATTTCGGGGAATATGAACTGACACAAGCAATTACAACAGCAGAGTCGCAAGCAGAAAACGTGGGAGCTGTGGACCCAAGTAAAAACCCAGATGCATATCTCTTCATGATCGGACAACTAGAGAAACTTGTGAAGGCTGCGAAGGAGGTGCATAAACATTGGAAGTGCTGGGCCCCCCCAGCAGAGCAACAACATTTCCAGAGTCGTATCAAAGACCTTGAAACTATCCTGCCAAATCTCACAATAAGACAAGCAGACTTTACAGGGGCACACGTTAGAGGAGAAACCAGCAGATTGAGTACTACTTCAAACAGTTCTGTGGCCACACCAGCAATTAAATTAAAGCCTACTGCCCTCCCAAAGTTTTCTGGCATCCGCCGAGAGTTTCACCGGTGGAAAAAAGACTGGGAAGCGCTCCAGATGCAGGGAGAACCTACTGGATCCAGAGAGGTTAAAAAGTTCCAACTTCTCGACAGTGTGGATGAGAAGACCATACGAGACCTTCACCTGACAACTTACACAACTGCTGAGGAGGTTTTCCGGGTCTTGGAGAACCGCTTTGGAAATAAGACAACTATAGCCCTTGAGATAGTAGAAGAGCTCCAAAGATTCCAAGCAGTTAAAGGTAACCAGCCCAGGAGGATTGTTGAGCTCATCCAATCAGTAGAAAAAGCTCTGGTCGATCTGAACGAGCTTGGCAAGACCGGTGCTATAAAGAACCCTCTTGTAACAAAGACAATAGAGAGTAAACTTCCTGATGGCCTGAAGAAGGAATGGCTTCTTCATGTAGCTGGCAAAGGTGATGAAGCTGAAGAAGACAAGCGATTTGACTACCTCCACAAGTTTCTTCAAGGTCAAGAAGCCATCTATGAGAAGCTGGACCAACTGAGAGAGGAGGAACCAAAACCGAAATCTGAACCTCGGCAAGCTCGAACCAGAACCTCCACCCAACTAAGCGACCAGGCTCAAGGATGTGTGGTCTGCGGAGACTGCAAGCATAAGAAAAGTCTCTATTTCTGCCAAAAGTTTTGCACGCTTAAGCTGTCAGAGAAAAGAGATGCTGTCAGGAAGCTGGGAGCCTGCAAAAGATGCCTGGAGATTCACAAGGAAGGTGACTATTGTAAATCAGAGTTTCTGTGCAGGAGGCCAGACTGCATAGAACAGCGTGCTGCAGAACACCACTATTACCTCTGCCCGAGAGCTGGTACATCCAAAGGGAATGTCGTCCAGAGGTCCAATAACAGCAAAGTGGGAGGTGACACAAGAGAGCGTTATACCCAAGCCCAAGAAGAGTTCATTAAAAGTCTCTCACCTGAACTTGCAGAGAAGTGTTGCAATGCCTTTTGCAACACTATAGCCAGAACCTCTCTTGTGTCCAACCAACCCAGTCTTCTAGCAGAGAATGGAATAGTGGAGTGGCCAGTCATCATGATGCTCTTAGAGGTCACGGCCAATGCAGGACAAAAAGTTGGGACTTTGATCGACCTGGCATCGGATACAAACTATATAACTCATGATGCAGCTGATCGTTTGAACCTTAGAAGTGAAGCCATAACCCTTGTTGTCCATGGGGTGGGAGGAATGAAAGTTCAAGTCACCACAAAACGGTACCTCCTAAAGATCCGGGTCCGCACAGAGCAAGGCAATGTCAGATCCCACCAACTCCTCTGCTATGGTTTGGACAGCATTGCAGAGATTCACAAACATGTGACAGCCAAAAGACTCCAAAATTTCTTTCCAGATGTCCCCCAAAATGAACTTGTTAGACCAAGACAGATACAGCTTTTGATAAGCCATAAGGAAGGGCGACTGGTCCCACAGAAAATACGCACCGTTGGGGACCTTGTACTATGGGATGGGCCATTGGGAAAGACAATTGCAGGGACACACCCTGGTCTGTTTGAAGAGGCTACAGTTACAGCACACCAGTCCAGAGCGCACTTCGCCAGATCCATGAGAACAGCAGCATTGATGTATGAAGAACATATCTGCGCCAAACCTACCATCAAGTCTTCTTATTCTGCTATTTCCACTCGGGATTTTATTGAGTGGTGGAGATGGGATAGCATTGGCGCCCCCTGCACCCCAAAATGTGGAGGATGTCGCTGCGGCAGTTGTCAACTTGGTGGCAAAGAAATTACTCTGGCTGAAGAAAGGGAGCTGGAAGTTGTTAAGGGTGGCCTGACTTATGTTGGTGCTGATGACCACAGTGATAGTCCACACTGGCATGCAAGGGGTCCATGGCTCATTGACCCATCTACATTGCCAAACAACATAAAAGCAGTGGAGGCAACCTTTCTCAGAACAGAGAGACAGCTCGCCAAAGAACCGCAGTGGAAAAAAGCCTATGGTGCTCAAGTCCACGAAATGGTTGACCGCCGGGCTGCAAGAAAGCTGACCAAAGAGGATCTGACCAACTGGAATGGACCTGTCTGGTATATTAGTCATCTTATCGCACCCAACCCCCACTCTGTTACAACTCCGGTAAGACTTGTCTGGAACAGCAGTCAGAAGTACAAAGGCCAAAGTCTCAATGACCTTCTGATGAAAGGCCCTGACGTTCTCAATCCGATTCGAGCTGTCCTCCTCAAGTTCCGCCAAGGCTCCTACGCCGCTCTAGGAGACGTCAGAAAAATGTACAATTCTGTGTGGCTCGAGGAGAGGGAAGTCCATCTACACCGGTTCTTGTGGCGGGATTCAAAGGGCGATGAGGTGGAACAATACGCCATAACCAGAGTGAATATCGGGGACAAGCCAGCAGGGTGCATAGCACAACTGGCCATGAGGGAGACGGCTAACCTGCCTCAATTCAGCCACCTCACAGATGAATGCCAAGTATTACATGAGCACAGCTACGTCGATGACATCTTGACATCCCACAACTGCTGTGAAAAACTCGAAGTCATCACAAAGAATGTGGAGCTGATTCTAAAAGCAGGAGGGTTTGCACTGAAGCCTTGGGTCTTCTCAGGCCAAAATAAAGGAGAAAGAGAAAAGGCATCACCAAATATTGTTGTCCTGCCAAATCAGCTTAAGGAGGAAGACAACAAGGCGCTCGGTCTCGGCTACATTGTGGATGAAGACATGTTGCATGTCATGGTGAGGGTCAACTTCTCCAGGCGGAAGAAAAAGATGAGACTTGGGCAAGACTTACTGCTAGAAGAAGTACGAGCACAGACACCAGACCCGCTGACAAGACGTGAACTGCTGAGTCAAGTTGCTGGTTTGTACGACCCAGTTGGCCTGACAACGCCATCAAAGCAAAGAGGGGCTATCTTGGTCCGAAGGGCATTCCAAGAGGCAAAATCAAAGTGCAGCATGGTCAAGGACACATGGCACCTTCCCCTGTCGGATGAGCTCCGCAAAGATGCAATTGGAATTTTTGAGGAGTACGTCCAGCTAAGCAAAGTAATGTTCGCAAGAGCTCTTACTCCACCAAAGGCAACAACTGAACCAGTCGCTGTCACTTTTTCAGATGGCAGTGAAAGCTCCTATGGTGCTGTCCTCTACCTGCGGTGGAACTGCAACAAACAATTAACAATTCGACTAGTGGAGTCAAAAGCAAAGCTGGCACCACTAGACCAGAAGGGGGATGCAGTCAAAGCAGAACTTTGCGGTGCAGTCTTTGCAAGCCGCCTGAAAAAGTACTTTGAACAGCATACCCAGATCCAGATAAAAAGATGGTACCATTTGTTAGACAGTCAGACTGTTCTTGGAGCTATCCAGCGAGAAAGCTATGGATTTCAGACTTTCTTCGCTAATAGAATTGGAGAGATCCAAGAGAGCACACGGCTACAGGACTGGTGGTGGATCCCTGGACCACTCAACATAGCCGACATTATCACTCGAGGAGCTGGGCCAAAGGAACTTGATGCCCATTCAGAGTGGCAGCAAGGGCCAGAGTTTCTATATCTTCCAGAGAGCGAGTGGCCAATTATGTCCTCAAAAGATGTGTCTGTGACAGCTCGAGAGAGCATTAACAATATGCAAAAGAAGTCATTTGTGGCAGCACTCACCAGAGCCCAAGCGAAAATAAGTCTTCCAAGTCTGGTGGGACGATTTCCTGCTGGTGCAGCTGTCCTAAACTTGGTGGATGAGAGGCGCTTTAGTAGCCTAAAGTGTCTAATCAAGACTGTTGCTTTTATCTGGAGAGCCGCCAAAAAGTTTAGATCTGCAACAAAATCCATCGAGACCCCAAAGTGGGAGGCGATTCCCACAAAAGGAGTTATCACCGCCACAGAACGTCAAGAGGCAATAAGAGACATCTATCTTGCTGCTCAAGAGGGGGTGACGTTCCCAACTACCACTACGGACCGCTTGGTTGTGTACAGAAAGCCAGAATCTGGGTTACTAGTCTGCGGTGGGAGAATCCATGGCTTCAGGGAGGATGGCGCTGCAGTTCCCCTTCTGCCTTTCAATGCATGGGTCTCTACTTTATTGGCACGGGAGGCGCACGATGAGGGTCATGAAGGTGTGGCTGCAACCCTGCTGAAAATGAGGAGGAAAGCCTGGGTCATCCAAGGAAGGAAAATTTCCCAAAAAGTAGTGGATAACTGCCTTTTCTGCAAAAAGTCAAGAGCAAGAAGGTGCGAACAGGTAATGGCTGACTTACCTGCTGAAAGAGCCACACCTGCAGCTCCGTTCGAGTTCACTACAGTCGACCTCTTCGGACCGTACCTTGTCAAAGATGACATCAAGAAACGGGTCTCAATGAAAGTGTGGGGTGTCGTCTTCAGCTGTATGGCCAGCAGGGCAATTCATGCAGACCTGGTCAACACAATGTCGACAGAGCTTCTTGATGGTTTACCAACGCTTTACTGCAATTAGAGGGCACCCAAGAAAGATCTGGTCCGACCCGGGGACAAACTTCATCGGCGCCAAACCTGTCCTAAGAGAGCTGTACCAGTTCCTGGATGCTCAGAATAGAACTTCAATAGAAGAGATGTCGGCTCAAAAAGGTACCAAATGGGAGTGGACAATTCACCCTGCTGACTCATCTCACCGCAATGGGGCTGCTGAAGCCGCTGTTCGCATTCTCAAGAAGGCACTGCAGAGCCTGGGCAACAACACTGGCCTTAGCTACAGCGAGCTTCAGACAACACTACAACTTGCTGCAAACCTTGCCAACGAATGCCCAATAGATGCCAGGGTGCAGAGCCATGAAGAAAGCGTGCAGTATGTGTCACCCAACACACTTCTCCTGGGCCGGGCCTCTCCAAGCGGTGAGATCAGAACATTTGACTTTGCGAACTACGCTTACAAGAGACTCAGAGAGATGCAGAACCAGGTCAACAAATTCTGGAGGTCTTGGAGCCAGCTTGCCGGCCCAAACTTATTTCTGAGAAGTAAATGGCACACTTCATATCGCAACGTTGCTGTCGGAGGTATTGTCTGGTTGTGTGACCAAAATGCAGTGAGGGGCCAATTCAAGCTAGGACGGGTGGTGAGCGTTAATCCAGATGCTAAGGGCATTGTTCGAGACGTGAACGTCAAAGTGGTCCAAAGCTCCTGCCTTCCTGTCACAAAACCCGCACTAAACAGGCCATCGGCCAAAGTCCTGAAAGAAGCTACGCAAACCACAGTCCTGCACAGAGATGTTCGACGCCTGGGTGTCTTGCTACCAGTTGAGGATCAAACTCGGAGCTGACCGGCAGTATGTAGGTGCTGATTTACGATCTTTCCATCGGTTCCCGTGGGAAGATTGAGTGGGAGGTGTGCTGACAAACTGCCTGGGAGCTCCTCAGTGGTGAAACTCCTCCTCCTTCAATCAGTGGTGAACCAGGTGGAACAAATCTTCCAGGCAATCTGGGCGTGCCAGCACCTGGCTCTGCTGTTGTCTTTAGACCGCAGTGAAAGGAGCATTTATAAAACCACAAGACCAAGGAACCTTCATCTTTGTGATCAAGGTGACTGTGCAAGTCCAAGCCCTCCACAAAACTGTGAAGGACAGCCGGTAAGCGCCATATTGGCCATGTTTGGTTAGACTGCTAATGATACTCTGGAAAACACAGACTTAACTCTTAACTTTGATAGGACTTTTGCAGTGGTATTTATAACTTCAAATGTTGTTTGTGGGGTATAAAGGAAAAGTAAGAAGAGCCAAATTCATTGTTGACAAAGAACTTGTTTGAAATGGTTAAAAGTAATTTAAACTTTGTAGAAATCTTAGTAAACCAAGTTCTTAATTCAGTAACAAATGTATAGTCTAAAAAATCTTTGGTTAAAAAATTTAAGATGTATCTGCTTAACTACTGATTAGAAAATAAATGTAATTTTTTACTACTAAAAATATTTTGAATGTATTTGGCTAAAATGCAAATTTAGATAAAAATATACTGATTCTGCTCATTTGATTAAAAATGGTGGGTTTCTATTTTGGGAAACATTTGCTTAAAAGTGGAAACCTTGTATTTTATAATGGCAGAAATGTGTTTATCTGAGGTGAATGTGGATAATTTTGTGTATTTAATTAGGCTGTCAACTCAAATAATAACTTGTATTTGTCATCTCTTTTTTGAGGTTTTTCACCTGTTTACTGCCAACCAAAGAATGGTAAATAAAAGACAAACAACTGATTCCATGGCTATTTATTGAGTGAAATCCAGTTAAAATCTTCATGTGGAGGGACTGTCCTTTTCAAGTGGGGAATTGCACAAGAAGGAGGTCAAAACTTGACAATGTCAGTCTTTCATCTGGATATCACCCCCAGATCAACGGCCAGACCGAACGGGCCAATCAGGAGCTGGAGACGGCCCTACGCTGCGCAACTTCGGCAAACTCTTCCTCCTGGAGTGCTCAGCAACCCTGGGAGGAATATGCCCACAACACCCTCACCAACACCTCGTCAGGTATGTCACCCTTCGAGTTTGCGCTGGGTTATCAACTCCCCTTATTCCCCACCCAAGAGGTTGTAGTGGCAGTTCTCAGTCCATGACAATATGCTCCGTTGTCATCGCACCTGGAAGAAGGCCCAGGCTGCCCTTCCTGTACCCCTTGCATATAACAAAGTTATCATTACTCATTGTGTATTATTACATGTTTTACTTGTCTATTATTTCTATATTTTCTTTCTCTCTGCATTTTTGGGAAGTGCCCGTAAAGGCTGAACTCATCTAGGCAAACTGAACGAGCGTGCTCACATACAGTGCATTCGGAAAGTATTCAGACCCCTTCCCTTTTTCCACATTTTGTTACGTTACAGCCTTATTCTAAAATTGATTACATTGTTTTCCCCCCCTAAATCTACACACAATACCCAATCATGACAAAGCAAAAACAGGTTTTAGAAATGTTTGCTAATTTACTAAAAATAAAAAACAGAAATACCTTATTTACATAACTATTCAGACCCTTTGCTATGAGACTTGAAATTGAGCTCAGGTGCATCCTGTTTATGTTGATCATCCTTGAGATGTTGCTACAACTTTATTGGAGTCCACCTGTGGTAAATTCAATTCAAAACGATTTGGAAAGGCAAACACCTGTATATATAGGGTCCCACAGTTGACAGTGCATGTCAGAGCAAAAACCAAGCCATGAGATCGAAGGTATTGTCTGTAGAGCTCAGAGACAGGATTGTGTCAAGGCACAGATCTGGGGAAGGATACCAAACAATGTCTGCAGCATTGAAGGTCCCCAAGAACACAGTGGCCTCCATCATTCTTAAATATAAGAAGTTTGGAACCACCAAGACTCTTCCAAGAGCTAACTACCTGGCCAAACTGAGCAAAAAGACTCGAGGCTGTAATCACTGCGAAAGGTGCTTCAATAAAGTACTGCGTAAAGGGTCTGAATACTTACAGTTTGTAACTGTGATATTTTAGTTTTTATTTGTAATAAATTTGCAAAAATTGAAGGGGTCTGAATACTTTCGAATGCACCGTACGCCCTGCTAACGTGGGAAAATTGCCTTCAAACACTTAAAAGACACACCGTATCCCCTCAGCCCTCAAATTAAGTGGACACTTCTGATGACGTCTGACGAGTATACACTTGCAGGGCAAGGGGCGAGGGAGGAAGGAATGATTTTTAAATGGACCACCCTTGGCCGGAAATTCATCACTCATTCATCCCACGATGATTGTGTTTTCAGCCACCTGTAGCTTGTTGGTGCTTTATATGTGCTACAGTCAATTATGAGTGCATGTTTACTTATATTAAGTACATAATTATTAATAAACACCTAATGTATGATAGCTAGCAAATTAATTAGCTAACTGACATTAGCTTGCCTAGCTGGAACTTCTGAAGAATAAAAATGTTTTATGTCTACAATTTCCAAAAGATAACCAAACAAAAACATATTTACTTTTTATGAGACGTGTTTGTGCCGTCATGTGCATTAGTAGCACAATTTTTTACTTATTTGCATTCGTTTTTACTTACACTTGTATGTTGACTTCTCCATTGATGTTGTTTTTAAGTTTTTGCAGACTTTTCTTAGCCGATGTACAATCGTCGCAAATTGAATTATGGGGAGTTTCAGGCCCGGAGTGAACATAATCGTACACTTGCAAAGCCCACTAAAAACAAGGGCTGAGGGGCTTATGTTGCAAACTTCCCTTGCTTGGCTAATCATTTGGACCACCCTCCAAGATGGCGAAGGGGATTCCCCCAAGGGCATAAGGTGAGGGTAAGTGGATGAGGGTGTGTCTTTAAGTGTTTGGACCGCAGCCTAAATCTTCAAGTATCAACCTATTATACATTATTTTCCTCGCTACACCTAGAATATTTTACGGGCATTTCAATTATATCACTAATTCACTATTTCAGTACTCTGGATAGGCCTAATAAATCAGAGGAAAGATAACTATGTCTTCATCAGTGTTTGTTTGTCCTTCAATATGTAGCCTATTACATGACTACCCGTCCTTTGAGGTTTACGCATGTAATTACATGCCCTCTGTTACATGCTCTCTTCATTTCGTGTCATCCCTTACTAATGAAAGGGGGAGCCCCATAGTTGGATAGTGGAACTCTAAATATGATATTAATCAGGAGAGGATTATAGGAGGAAATGGGCTAATACTTCTTCATCGGTCATCATGCCTTACGCCACAGTTACAGGTCATATTGCCAAGAACGAACATTACTTTCCTCTTTGGTATTGCATGCCCCCATGTATGAGGGGGGTGGGGGAGGTAGAAAACAAATACTTTGAAACTTGCTGTATAGCCTATTAAAGTTATCTTTGTTCTATTTGCCAAATTGCCAAGCAGACTAATCTTGAGTGTACAGGTGATTTTATATTTTGTATGATCAATGGCTGCAACCTGGAATGGTTGTAATCACCATGCTTATTACACATCTATGGGTTTTGTACTTTGTGTTTTCAGCCACCTGTAGCTTGTTGGTGCTTTATATGTGCTACAGTCAATTATGAGTGCATGTTTACTTATATTAAGTACATAATTATTAATAAACACCTAATGTATGATAGCTAGCAAATTAATGGCTGTGGCTGTATTAACACAGGCAGCCCAACTCTGATATTTTTTTCACTAATTGGTCTTTTGAGCAATCACATCAGATCTTTTCACATCAGAGCTTTTTGAAATATGATCTGATTAGTCAAAAGACCAATTACTGAAAAATAGACAGAATTGAGCTGTCTGTCTAAACGCAGCCTATGATGCCCCATTGTACATTTGAAATGAAATCCGCTGCACTCCCTGTGATGAACTATTGATTGGCGATGGCAATTAATTCGATTTTTTTGTTATCATTGCTCTCGGGTGAGTTGAGCTAGCTATTCAAAATGTAACCAAAACCTCATTGAAGTAACTTGACCCAGGCGGTGAGTGGGCGGAGTCATCCATGTAAACATTTGCCTTATCAGGTTTCCGTACGATGTCTTGGCGTTTCCTCTTCTGCTGAATTCGTGTTGCTAGCTAGCTATCTACCACCAACAACACTACTGCTTTGATACACATTAGCACCTAAGTGTTACAGTTAGGATTTTTTAATTGAATAAATCAAAATGAGACGAGCAGGTTTGGGTAAGACTCATGCCCCCCCCCGTTTTAAATAGAGGACGTTCATTCAATAGCTAAAGTTAGCTAGCTAACAGTATACATTTTAACGAAATAAAGCCTCTGTATCTAGCTAACTTTACTACATCAGGACAGCATTAGCTATAACTAGCGAACTGTCTTAGCTTGCTAATCATGTTACCTACAGGCCTTCATAGATAGGTAACGTTTGCTAACGAAATACGTTTATTTTTAGTGATACAGTCAGCTCATTGGGTTTGTTCATTGTGTCACAGGCGAAGGAGGACCTCTTGAAAATGTTGTGGCCAGTGGATACAGCGCGTACGAAGAGGAAAATGAACACTTACAAGAGGGTCTGAGAGCCAAAGTCAGCGCCTTGAAGCATGTTAGTATTTCCTGTTCACAGAGTTTTCCAGTAACTGTCTCATGTTGTTATTCATTCCTTTGGTAACACGATTTAATGTTTGTCCTGCTACAGTTGTCAATAGATATCGGAACAGAAGTGAAATACCAAAAAAACATGTTGGACGATATGGTAAGCAAGTGACATGTTCAGTCATGCGTATATAGGCTACTAGGGTTTGGCCCCATAGCTAGCTATATGATTAAATTGAAGATTGTGGTATTTAACATTGACGATATATCGTGAAATACAAGACGATATATGGTGATGTTCAAGACTATTTTAACTTGACAAATCAAAACTGTGCAGTTTTATCAGTTAGGCTGTATCAGTGTCTACATTTTTGCCACACATTATTTAATGAGAACGTGACTACTGTATAATATTGTAAATAAACACAAATTGCACAGTGGAATGATTGTCATTAAAGGTGCAAAACGATTTATCGTATTTTGCAATATTTTGAGTAGCATATTGTAGAAGAGGTTTGGAGTAGAATAGGTCTCCCCAAATATTACCCACTCCTATAGGTTACTATACATAATTACTCAACTCCAGAAGCATTCACACAAATCTCCTTTATCTATACCCTCTTCTACCAGATTGCACAATTCATTAAAAGCTTAGTTGGCATCCATAACAGGTCACAATATTGCTCAACAGATAGGCTATAGGGTAAAACCATATGAGTTCAATCACTTTTTGACAGCATCCCTTTAGATTTGAACAAAACCTTCCATACATTTTTGCCCATTGTAGAAGTGCTCAGAAGGTGACTTTTTGGACCCGAATGCCAAAACATTCAGGAGATGGAGGCGCTCAAAGTTGACCCATTTTGCATACCTCACCATACTATCATGAGACATCCATGTCTTCATCACTGCAAAAGATAAACAGTTGAGTCTGCTGCAATTTAAAAGTGTATAAACAGGTTTGTGAAACAACTTAATTATTTATAAAAGAAAAAATGTAATGTGTTATTTTAACCTTAACCTCAATTATAAAACATTTTTAAAAACTCTCATATTCACACATGTTGTAGATTAGACCCTACTTTACATCTGAGGTTTTTGTGTTGAGACACATGCTCTTGAATACAGTGGGTGCCATTTCAACTTCTAATTACTACCACAAAGATGGCCGCCGGTCCACCCACTGTCGAATGTTAACTTAAATGGTCATGTCTACTCTATTTCTATGATTTGAATCAGTTTCCTATAGAGGAAACCTATGACAGGAACAACACACAACCTCAGATGTAAAATAGGGTCTAAGCTACAGCATATGCTAATATGAAGGGGGAAAAAATTGGAGTTCACGTGTTTAGATAATTGACATTTAAGGTTAAATTACATTCAACTTTTTTTTCAGGAAATGTAAAAAATTGTTTGACCTTGTTTCTCAACCATTTATATTTTCCAGTGATGAAGACATGGCTGTTTCATGGTATGCAAAATATAACTGTTAGCACTGGAATGTTCTGGCATTCAGGTCCAAAGTCACTTTCTGAGCACTTCTACAATGGGCAAAAATGTATGGAAGGGTTCGTTCTATTCATAAAGAGTGCTGTCAAAAAGTGATTGAATTCAAATGGATTTACCCTATTACACATTTCAGAGCAATTCAAATCAGGACTGCAAAACATGTCACTGGATGTATTGTTTTGTTATTTTTCCTCCTAACAGGACTCAGACTTTGACTCAACAGGTGGTTTGCTGGGGGCCACCATAGGGAGAGTGAAGCAGCTTTCCAGGGGAAGTCAGACCAAGCTCCTGTGCTACATGCTGTTCTTCTGCTTCTTGGTCTTCACCATCCTTTACTGGTTTATCAAACTGAGGTGATACGTTACAGGAGGCCCCGGCTTTTCCCTCCCTGCCCCGGCTTTTCCCTCCCTGCCCCGGCTTTTCCCTCCCTGCCTCGGCTTTTCCCTCCCTGCCTCGTGTTTCCTTCCCCAGTCTGTGCCATGCGTGCACCTCTGCATCAGAAGACCAGGATGATGACAATGACTGTAAGAATGTGCTTAATGTTTGAGAAGACCCCCCCCCCCCAAATCATCAATGACAATGTGCAATAGGGATGAGTAGTACCCTGATGGAATGAGTAGACACTGCCATACGTTTACGTTTGTCATGTAACACTTTCATACAGAGTCCCTTAACGATGATACAGGATGAGTGATCTATTGCATCAACAAATCTGGCAAGGCTAAGCAGTAACATGTGTTACACAGGCAGCCCAATTCTGATCTTTTTCCCAATCACATTTTTCAGAGCTGATTAGTGAAAAAAGATTGGAATTGGGTTGGCTGTCAAAGAGGTTGCTTGATCCAATGTGAGACTGATTTAACATTTGATCAATACAGTGTCTAACAATTCGAGTTCCACTATAAACAAACATCTTGTTTATTTGTTTTGAGGAATAAATTAGGGTACGCGCTCACTTCAAACATTTCCTGTCCCATCAACAGAGACTGTTCTCCCGTTGACTGATGTAAAATGTTTTGAATTTGACGGTCCAGAGAGTGATTGTTTTTCTATAAGTCACAAAAGATTGAGGTATATAGCCTTTCGTTTATTTTACACAGCGGTACATTGTATTCCTGAGACCATCTACAAAAACTTGATCTTAGACATTGATTACAAATTCACAACTACTGTAGGACTGCCGTTTTCAATTGTCATAAAGAAATATAATCTTAGGCATGTTTCCCCAGAATGGAAACATGGAGGCACAATTTGAAAAACATTACATGCATTTTCATAAGTGCAACACAGCATGAATAGTGGTTAAATTGATTAACAAATTAAAATCTTCAACTGCAATTCTGATGTGTTCATTAAATTCCAGAAAATGGTTCTGTTCCTTCTGACCTCGCTCACTCCCCTTCATGGACTGGATAGGTGTAAGCAATATGGCATTAACTAAGAGGTATCACTTCCACCTATCCAGTCATTATAGAGAAGCATAGGAATGGGAACAATGTTCTGGATTGAGGTGCAGCACAAGGGAAAGCCATACTGGCACTGTGACATCACTTCTTGGGTGGGGGCTTGGGTAGGGTGTCCATGTACTTGCAGATGATCGACAGCATGACCTCATCAGCGCCGCCTCCAATGGACAGTAACCTGGCGTCTCTGCGTATTTAAACAAGACAAAAAGAATAAGCGCAAAATGGACACAGGTCATTCAATGAAAGCTATTACCTCGGCCGTATTCATGAAAGCCACATGAATTTTGTCCATGAAGTGCGACAATAGGGACTCGTTTCTGATTAGATGCCTGAATTAAGTTTAATTTCTTGAGCAAAATTACCAATCTGAATATCCAGAATGTTTGTGGAATTAACTAGTATTGAAAGTCAACTCTTCGCAGTGAAAAAACAGCACCGTTGCTTAACTGTATTGACTCAAATGGTAGCTCAACTGGTTATGAACTTACCGTACATTAATATCCTCCTTACACTACCCATCTGCATATACATAGTATTTGTATATAGCAAGGTTCTGTGGATGTGATGAAACGGAGACCTTTTAACTGACCCAGACAGTGGCAGTAAGACCTGCCCTTTGACCCCCAGATGCCCATCATAATATGTCTCAAATGGCACCCTATTCCCTATATAGTCCACTACTTTTAACCAGGGCCCATCAGGCTCTGGCCAAAGTAGTGCACTAATAGGGAATAGGGTGCCATTTGGGATCCAGCCCATATAACGTCTTCATTTGCCACGCCACTGCGTGTCACTGTAATTAGACTACAGTAGTATCAACCGTGGTTGATTAGTGTACTACTGTAAGAAGTAAAGAGGCCTGAATGGCATCATCTGATCAGTGAAAGGACAGCATACACCAGTGGGTTAAATAAACTCCTTTTGAGTTTGCTAATACTTTATTTGCACATCTCCTTATAATACACTGAGCAAAAATATAAACGCAATATGTAAAGTGTTGGTCCGGTGTTTCATGAGCTGAAATAAACGGTCCCATAAATGTTCCATACGCACAAAAAGCGTATTTCTTTCAAATTTTGTGCACAAATTTGTTTACATCCCTGTTAGTGAGCATTTCTCCTTTGCCAAGATAATCTATCCACCTGACAGGTGTGCCATATCAAGAAGCTGATTAAACAGCATGATCATTACACAGGTGCACCTTGTGCTGGGAACAATAAAAGGCCACTAAAATGTGCAGTTTTGTCACAACACAATGCCACAGATGTCTCAAGTTTTGAGGGAGCATGCAATTTGCATGCTGACTACAGGAATGTCCACCAGAGCTGTTGCCATATCATTTAATGTTCATTTATCTACCATAAGCCGCCTTCAATGTCATTTTAGAGAATTTGGCAGTACGTCCAACAGGCCTCACAACCGCAGACCACGTGTATGGCGTTGTGTGGACGAGCGGTTTACTGATGTCAACGTTGTAAACAGAGTGCCCCATGGTGGCTGTGTGGTTATGGCATGGGCAGGCCTAAGCTACGGACAACAAACACAATTGCATTTTATCGATGGCAATTTGAATGCACAGAGATACCGTGATGAGATCCTGAGGCCCGTTGTCGTGCCATTCATCTGCCCCCATCACCTCATGTTTCAGCATGATAATTCACAGCCCCATGTCGCAAGGATCTGTACAAAATTACTGGACACTGAAAATGTCCCAGTTCTTCCATTGCCTGTATACTCACCAGACATGTCACTCATTAAGCATGTTTGGGAAGCTCTGGATCGACGTGTACAATAGTGCGTTCCAGTTCCCACCAATATCCAGCAACTTCACACAGCCATTTAAGAGGAGTGGGACAACATTCCACAATCAACAGCCTGATCAACTCAACGTGAAGGAGATGTGTCGCGCTGCATGAGGAAAACGGTGGTCACACCAGATACTGACTGGTTTTCTGACCCACACCCCTAACTTTTTTTTAAGGTATCTGTAACCAACAGATGCATATCTGTATTCCCAGTCATGTGAAATCCATAGATTAGGGCCTAATGAATTTATTTCAATTGACTGATTTCCTTATATGAACTGTAACTCAGTAAAATTGTTGCATGTTGCATTTATATTTTTGTTAAGTATATTTTATACATTAATAAATATATGAATGAATGATAAAATATAAATGATATAAAGTTCATGAATAGTTAGCAAACTAAATATTTAGTCATGTTTATGACAAGTTTATAAGCAGAACTTGTAACCTTCACAATGTGTCGCAGAGTTTATTCAGTGCTTTAACAAAGGAGCTTACTCCAAATCACATCTGCAATAAACATCATTGAAAGGAACTAAGCTGCAATCCTGAACCTCCTTTTAGGAGTTTCTTCTTCTCCACTCACCTGTAAAACCTGCTGACCAGGACATCGCTGGTGAAGCCCATTCCTCCCCAGTACTGCAGGCAGCTGTCCCCCACCTCCCTGGACAGACGGCCTGCCTTCAGCTTAGCCATGGACGCCAGCTTAGTCACATCGTTGCCCTTGATGTACAGAGCTGGGGATGGGAGACACAGGGAAGAGGTTGATGCCAAGATTTAGGACGTGTTTCACTCAAGTCATAAACTGATCTTACTTACTGATATTATTGTCATTGATCTTTAATGTCAGATCAGTTTAGAGGGAATGGGAGAATTGGGATGTGGACAGTGTCTATTTGTGCCAAACAGATGCCTCTAGTCCCTATCTAATGAAGCAATTAACAGCTGCACTAGTGCATTGAAGCTACTGTCTGGTAAAGTGGTTGAGCATTAGTTAAACCCCCTCAAAGGCCATGGAACCCGGCCAACAGCCAGATGTGTCCAGTCTCCTGACAATGACCATTATTAGATGATGTGTTGTGTTACTGGCCTAGATTTGAAAGTTTACAGCTTATTATTATGAATCATACATAGCTGCACCTAACTGATTGTATTTATCTGGCAGTGTTGGAGAGTAGTGAACCAGAGTAACAACTACATAACTTAAGTACATTTTGCAGTAGCTTGGTGGTAGTTGAACTAAATTCTAATCTTGGTATTGTTTTTAGTGTTAGTTACTGTTTTTGCCATGCAGCGTTGCAGCTAACTACTGGAATTACACACTACTGTTTCTGCCAAAATAATAGAAAATATGGGTAAAGTAGGCAAGAATGTCCTTTCTTTTTCTGGCATCAGACCTTCCTAATTCTCACTTGAAACATTCTGTTAACATCTGACTCCAAAGTGACCTGTTCTTGCAATTTGTAGTCTATTATATATATATATGATTATTTATCACAAAGTAGTTTGAATGTCATGAACTACTTATTCAAAATACCTTTAGTTAAGTAAAGGATGTTTTTCTTAAGGGTAGTTCTAGCTTAGCTTTACTTCTTCCAGTGTGAAGTAATTGGTAGCATGGTAAACTGTATTTTCAGAGTAGCTTCCCTAACACGTATCTGGTTGGTATCTGTCTTATTTCCAGTGTGAAGTAATTGGTAGCATGGTAAACTGTATTTTCAGAGTAGCTTCCCTAACACGTATCTGGTTGGTATCTGTCTTATTTCCAGTGTGAAGTAATTGGTAGCATGGTAAACTGTATTTTCAGAGTAGCTTCCCTAACACGTATCTGGTTGGTATCTGTCTTATTTCCAGTGTGAAGTAATTGGTAGCATGGTAAACTGTATTTTCAGAGTAGCTTCCCTAACACGTATCTGGTTGGTATCTGTCTTATTTCCAGTGTTTATGTTTGATGTCTTTAATCTATCCACAAGGCCAAGCTGCAAACAACATTTCCCCATAGAAATCAGTAATTGTCTGAGTTGGGACTCACCATACTCCTTATGTAGTGCACTACATTGACCATTGCTCTTTGGGTCGTGGTCAAAAGTAATGCGCCACATAGGGAATGGAGTGCCATTTGGGATGCAGTCATTATCTTATCTTGAGCAGACCCACCTGTGGAGCGATGGAGGAGGGAACGCAGCAGCTCGATCTCTGTCTCCAGCTCAGCCAGTCTGAAGTGGACTGACTGGTGGTAGAGAACAGGCATCTTGAAGATCTTCCTCTGTCTGGTGTACTGAATGGTCTCCTGGATGATGTTGTCCATCATGGTTAGAACTGAAGGGGAAATAAACGGTACTATTGAGAATTATTTTGTTTACAAGCAAACGTCAAGTTCGAGTTATGTGTAACTGCGCAACTCCACACCAACAAGCGCTGTAGTAGCAGGATAGCTAACGCTAAAGTCTGGACCTTGACAAACTCAACAGTGAGTGAGTGATGACCATGAAAACATGCAAGACTGATGGCTATACTTATGTTTAACAAGTATATTATTCTTCTGGCTTTAACTAGCTCTATTTGGGATATTTTAACTTGGCTGGCTGGCTTGCTAGGTAATCAATCTATGATAACATCTGAGATGACCATCTGATTATGTGTTTGTTTACTTGCATGAGCTGCATTTCAAGTTGTGTGTGATCGTATCCACTGCTACGTAAACAAAGAGCTTTCTGATTCCGAACTGCACGTGCAACTTTTCATGCCGTGGCAGAGAAATGGCTCTATATAGATGTTGTTTGTCGTTTGTGTTACAGAGGGTGGAATGTGCAGAGGCTGTGAACTATTTGCTGTGTGAGGAAGTTCGTCCTTTATTTTTTTGCATTTCAAAGGGTATCACTAGTTTAACTTGGAAGTGGGTGGATGATACAAATTGATGGAGTCATATAGTGATTCATCAGTGTGGGTATGTGTATCTGTGTGTGTGTTTGTGTGACGACCCCAGGAAGAGTAGCTGCTGCTTTTGCAACAGCTAATGGGGATCCTAATAAAATACAACAAAAAATACCAAAAAGGCTAACAACCTACTCAGACTGACTGTTATCAAGCCCAGACTAAATTAACTGGGATATAACAAGCAGGAAGCTTTCAAGAACTTCCCGTCACCATCAATGAGATATTCCAGCTTATTTATTTGCTAAAGACCTTTTATTTACACTGGCTGACATGCAGAAACCCCTTTGAATGACTCATTATAAAAAAAAAAATGTGTTTCAAGTCTTTGGGCTTACAGAAATTCTTTGGCGAGGGAGAGAGGAAGGGAACAGGACGGAATAGGAGAGGTGTGCTTACTGTTGCCACACGCCCAAAGTCTCTCTTCCTGGAACTGAAGCATTTGATAAGTGAAGCCCATCCCCTCCTGACCAATGAGGTTCTTGCAAGGCACGCGCACGTCATCGAAGAAGACCTCTGCCGTGTCAGAAGACCTCATCCCCATCTTGTCGATCTTACGGGCGATGTGAACCCCTGTGAGGAAAACAGAGAGAGGCGTCATCATGTGTATCTTGGCTGGGATACCAGAGGCCATCCGGTAGCTCCCTAATGGAGTCTTAACCTGTTGAGGACAGAGGGCGCTGTTTTCACTTTGGGGGAAAATCGTGCCCAATTTAAACGGCCTCGTACTCAATTCTTGCTCGTACAATATGCATATTATTATTACTATTGGATAGAAAACACTCTCTAGTTTCTAAAACCGTTTGAATTATATCTGTGAGTAAAACAGAACTCCTTTTGCAGCAAACTTCCTGACAGGAAGTGGAAAATCTGAAATCGATGCACTGTTCTACTGCCTGCCTATTAATGTCCTTGATATTTATTAGAATACATGCACTTCATACGTCTTCCACTAGATGTCGACAAGCAGTGAGAGAAGAAATGGAGTGTGTAACTTGATCTGGGGTCGAATAATAGCTCTCGGCATGACGTGTCACCAGTTTCCTGTTTTCTGGAGAGCGCGTGAAGGGACCTGGTATTGCCTTCTGTAAAGCTGTCGTTATGGACGACTAATATCTCCGGCTTTGATTTTATTTGATACATGTGACAATATCATCGTAAAGTATGTTTTTTCAATATAGTTTTATTAGATTATTGAAATTGATTTGGGACGTTAGGCGTGTTGCGTTGTGTGCCTTTGTTCAGGAAGGAGAGCTTAGCGCCACTTTGCCAGCTTTCCGTGCTAATTGACTGGAGAAGAGGACATTCTAAATCCAAACAACGATTGTTCCCGACAAAGGACCCCTTGTACAACATTCTGATGAAAGATCATCAAAAGTAGGACCCATTTTATGATGCTATTTCATATATCTGTCGAACATGTGAAATAGTCGTTTGCGCCCAGAGTTTGGGCACTCTCTCGCTATACCTAAGCTGGATGTCGTAATGAAGTTATTTTTAGAATTCTAACACGGCGATTGCATTAAGAACTAGTGTATCTATCATTTCCTATACAACATGTATTTTCTAGTAACGTTTATGAATAGTTATTTGGTCAGAATAGTTGGAGTGTCATAAAAATATCCGCACATTCTGGGAAAAAGATGCTACGTTAGCACAATGTATAACCACTGATTTCAGCTCTAAATATGCACATTTTCGAACAAAACATAAGTGTATGTATAACCTGATGTTATAGGACTGTCATCTGATGAAGGTTTATGAAGGTTAGTGAAAATTAATATCTTTTGCTGGTTTATTCCCTATCGCTAACGTGCCTATTGCTATCGCTAACGTGCCTTGATGAATGAATGCGGTAGTGTGGTAGGCTATTGTAGTAAGCTAATATAATGCTATATTGTGTTTTCGCTGTAAAACACTTAAAAAATCGGAAATATTGGCTGGATTCACAAGATGTTTGTCTTTAATTTGCTGTACACCATCGATTTTTCAGAAATGTTTTATGATGAGTATTTAGGTATTTGACGTTGGTGTCTGTAATTACTCTGGCTGCTTCGGTTCTATTTCTGACGGTAGCTGTGATGGTAGCTGCAATGTAAAACTGATTTATACCTCAAATATGCACATTTTTCGAACAAAACATAGATTTATTGTATAACATGTTATAAGACTGTCATCTGATGAAGTTGTTTCTTGGTTAGTTTGGTTGGTTCTTGGTTGGCTTTGTGCATACTACCTGTGCTGTGAAAAATGTCTGTCCTTTTTTGTATTTGGTGGTGAGCTAACATAAATATATGTGGTGTTTTCGCTGTAAAACATTTAAAAAATCGGACATGTTGACTGGATTCACAAGATGTGTATCTTTCATTTGCTGTATTGGACTTGTTAATGTGTGAAAGTTAAATATTTCTAAAAAATATTTTTTGAATTTCGCGCTCTGCCTTTTCAGTGGAATGTGGGAGGAGTTCCGCTAGCGGAACGCCAGAGCCAGACAGGTTAACAAATTATAACAGTCTGGAGATTATAATAATCCCTTGGTCTTGGACATTGGCTTCTGCACAGAACACTGAAAATGTTGTGAGTAATCAGAGGTATTACTAAAATGTGAATATAAATGTAATCATCTATAGTTGATAGATCCCAACTTGAGATCGGCTTAATGCATGTATCGATGTGAGATGGAGAGCAGCAGGAAGCCTAGCGGTTAAGAGCATTCGGCCAGTAACAGAAAGGTCGCTTTCGTCAAATCCCAGAGCTGACTAGGTGAAAAGTTGATGTGCCCTTGAGCAAGGCACTTAACCTTAAAATGGGAGCTTAGCACAAATTCTAACAGAATCTCTAATTAGGATTTGGCCCTCAACAATAGCCCGCTATCAATTTCAGAACATAAGGTCAATAACTGGAGATGAAGCTATTGACGATTGGAGAGTTTTTGTAGACTAAGTATATATAATTGTGTCTCACCAGGAGAGTTCATAGGCAGACAGATGAGGGACTTGTTCTTGTGAGACGGACCGTCACTGGTGTTGGCCAGGAGACACATCCAGTCAGCCTGGGTGCCGTTAGTGGTCCACATCTTACCACCGTTCACCACATACTCATCCCCTTCACGCACCGCGTTCGTCTTGATGGCTGGGGGGGGGGGGGGGGGAGAGAAAAAATATATGACTTGTTCTGTAGAACAACCTTTTCCAAAAAACTGTGGCCCACCCCTGTCTTAACACACAGCCCAAAAGGAATCACACTATGGGGAACACTGCTGGAGTTGAGATACAATTTCCATGAGGTCAGATTGATAATATAAAAAATATCCAGAAATGTTCCATATGCACAAAAAGCTTATTTCTCTCAAATGTTGTGCACAAATTTGTTTACATCCCTCTCAGTGAGCATTTCTCCTTTGCCAAGATAATCCATCCACCTGACAGGTGTGGCATATCAAGAAGCTGATTAAACAGCATGATCATTACACAGGTGCATCTTGTGCTGGGTACAATAAAAGGCCACTCTAAAATGTGCAGTTTTGTCACACAACACAATGCCACAGATGTCTACATTTTGAGGGAACACGCAATTGGCATGCTGACTGCAGGAATGTCCACCAGAGTTGTTGCCAGAGAATTGAATGTTAATTTCTCTACCATAAGCTGCCTCCAACGTCGTTTTAGAGAATTTGGCAGTACGCCTAACTGGCCTCACAACCGCAGACCACGTGTAGCCATGCAAGCCCAGGACCTCCACATCGGATTCTTCACCTGCAGGATTATCTGAGACCAGCCATTCGGACAGCTGATGAAACAGAAGTATTTCTGTCTGTAATAAAGCCCTTTTGTGGGGAAAAACACATTCTGATTGGCTGGGCCTGGCTCCCCAGTGGGTGAGCCTATGCTCTCCCAGACCCATCCATGGCTGTGCACCTGCCCAGTCATGTGAAATCCATAGATTAGGGCCTAATGAATGTATTTCTGATTTCCTCATATGAACTGTAACTCAGTAAAATGGTTGAAATTGTTGTATGTTGCATTTATATTTTTGTTCAATATAGATTCAACCGCGGGAAGATTTCTTCTTGAGCGGATGGTCAGCGTGCCGGAACATATTTACAAATCATTTATAGACTGCAAATTGACAGCAAGAAGGCCAAACAGATTTAATATTTGACTAAAACATTTCAAACCCTGCTTACATTTGTATACGATCACATATACACTATATATACACAAAAGTATGTGGACACCCCTTCAAATGAGTGGATTCGGCTACTTCAGCCACACCTGTTGCTGACAGGTGTATAAAGTCAAGCACACAGCCATGCAATCTCCATAGACAAACATTGGCAGTAGAATGGCCTTACTGAAGAGCTCAGTGACTTGCAACGTGGCATCGTCATAGGATGCCACTTTTCCAACAAGTCAGTTTGCCAAATTTCTGCCCTGCTAGAGCTGCCCCGGTCAACTGTAAGTGCTGTTGCAATACTTACTACTGAGTTCCAAACTGCCTCTGGAGGCAATGTCAGCATAAGAACTGTTCGTCAGGAGCGTCATTAAATGGGTTTCCATGTACGAGCAGCCGCACACAAGCCTAAGATCACCATGCGCAATGCAAAGCGTCGGCTGGAGTAATGTAAAGCCTGCCGCCATTGGACTCTGGAGCAGTGGAAACGTGTTCTCTGGAGTGATGAATCACGCTTCCCTATTTGGCAGTCCGAACGACAAATCTGGGTTTGGCGGATTGCCAGGCTACCTGCCCCAATGCATAGTGCCAACTGTAAAGGTTGGTGGAGGAGGAATAATGGTCTGGGGCTGTTTTTCATGGTTCAGGCTAGGCCCCTTAGTTCCAGTGAAGGGAAATGTTAACGCTACACCATACAATGACATTCTAGATGATTCTGTGCTTCCAACTTTGTGGCAACAGTTTGGGGAAGGCCCTTTCCTGTTTCCGCATGACAATGCCCCCATGCATAAAGCAAGGTCTATACAGAAATGGTTTGTCGAGATCGTAGTTGAATAACTTGACGGGCCTGAACAGAGCCCTGACCTCAACACCTATGGGATGAATTGTAACACCGACCGCAAGCCAGGCCTAATCGCCCAACATCAGTGCCCGACCTCACTAATGCTCTTGTGGCTGAATGGAAGCAAGTCCTCGCAGCAATGTTCCAACATCTAGTGGAAAGCCTTCCCAGAAGAGTGGCTGTTATAGCAGCAAAGCGGGACCAACTCCATATTAATGTCCATGATTTTGGAATGAGATGTTTGACGAGCAGGTGTCCACATTACCAAAAGTCTCTCTATTTTGCGTGGGAATACTTTGGAACAGATTTCCAAAATTAATATCACTTGGAACCAAATTGCTGGTGTTTTTAGTCTTTCTTCTATGTCCAACAATAAAAATTATTTAAAAAAAATAAATATATATATATATATATTTTTTTTTCATACTCAGTAAACTTGGGGGGGATAAATAAAATCACACGCGGTCCCGCCAGTTGGGGAACCCTGGTATAGATTAACAATTGATTGGTGCCCGATTAGAGCCTGGAGTGATATTACTCTAAACAGAACAAAAATCATTCTTTATTTTCCAAATCAGTGTAGGTGCACAGATAAGCATGCCTTGAAGTTCTTCCTGCTTTGAACAAGATGAAACAAGGGAGAAAATATATATTTGTTATTTTCATGCTATCATTTGTCATTAAGAGTGTTTTAATCATGCTGGTGCTCTGATGTCCCCCGGATTAGAAATAGATTGAGCCTCCTTTTCCGTCCCAGATTGGTTGAGTGTTTACTGAGAATCTGCTTTAGGGATGAGCGGAAGTCAGGCCATAATAAAATACTAGTGGGATACTAAATGAAGGCAACGTACTAGCAACATCTGAGCCAGCTCCGACTTCACTCACTCCCAGACAGGCCACTTTGTCTCCCATTATGGAGGGCAGCAGAAACTCCTTCTTCAGCTCTGTAGAGCCAAACCTACAGTATATGCCATTTAGCACAGTGTCACAACACACAGAGACAATGGGGTTAAAGAGCTGATCAAGTAACTGTTCCAGTAGACTTCCAGTCATTGAGCTAACGCTAGTTAGCTTCTTTCAAACTGCACATAGAAACATAACAATGGAATCCATAAGTTCATCTGACCCTGGGCAAGTAGAAAAAGCGCTTAGTTGCCTTGCACTAAGCTTATTTTGCTACGTATAACGAATAGCATACATACAGCTGCTTGACTCATCATCAACATGATATATTCTGAAGTATTTAAACATCTGTCAATTATTACTTATAGAAGCCACTAAGTCCTAGTTTTGGATTGTTGGTGTGCATATTGAAGCGGAAATGTCAGAAGAGTGGGTTGTCTCCAAGTCTTCACAAAAGCTTGACTTTACAAATGTTTCTTGTGTGTGTGTGTGTCAGTGGGAATCAGAGACTAATTTATGTAGTTTAGAAATGAAATTACATTGGGAAGGGTGGGGGTAGGAGACAGGGGGGGGGGGGGGGGTCCAAAGGGAACAAGCTATGTGATTGTGCAATTGATTGTATGTTTTTACTTTCCTCTAATAAAATATTATACAAAATAAAAATGAAATGACTTGCTTGATTGGCTCATAATGAAAATAACATGGCTATGGGCCAGATGGGTGCATATACATTACCTGGCCAGGGCAGGTGTGGCCATATCAGTCTGGACTCCGATGGCCATGGGGATGCCTCCACAGCGGATGTTACCCAGCTCCTCTGACACGGCTATACTGTAGCTGAAGTCCAGACCCAGGCCTCCATACTCTGCACAGAACACATAAACACAATGATTACCACCCTGTAGCACTCACTTCTGTAATCATGAAGTGCTTTGAGAGGCTGGTTATGGCATACATTAAGTCCACCATCCCACCCCCCCGTCGCCGCTGTGGAAGTGGGTGGGTGCTATGGTCCCATGGTTTCTCTCGACTCACCCGGCTCCAGGATAGATTTTGACTCTTCAAACATACCCAAGTCGCTATATGCGATTCCTGACTCTGCTTCTGGTTTTAATTAGTTCCCCGCATCCAGTGCATGCGGGAGGGATTGTTAATTGCGCTACCGAACTGCCCCTAATCAAAACGGCCTAAACCCAGCTGTCAGAAAACACAGAAAATTTAACTTTTTTCAATGTGTCAATCACTCTCGAGTCATCTGGGACCCACGAGCTAAGACCAAGGGACTACTAGGGAGGCACTTGAACATTCGTAGTGTCATTCCAAAAAGTGATCAAATTCAACATCTACTCACAGACTCCAACCTTGACTTCCTCTGCCTCTCAGAGACATGGCTCTATAAAAACTCTCCATATGCTGCTTTGATTGTGCCTGGCTACAATGTTTTCAGGAGAGACAGGATTGAAGGAAGAGGAGGAGGGGGTGTGATACATTAAAGAACATCCGATGTAAACAAATTGAGTGGTCATGTGATTATGAACTAAAATGTATTGGCCTGTACGTTACACTGTCTCCCCAAATGTCTTTTACCCTTATTGGTATGTATAGACAACCTTCAACCAGAAGTGTGTATTTTTATCAGTTTAATAACATGCTTAGGGAATGTGATTTTGGGAAAGAGGTCATCTTAATGGGAGTTTTTAATATTAATTATGTAGACAAGTCTTTTAGGAAAACCCTCAAACGGATCACTAATACCTTACTTTGACCTTACACAGCTAGTTAAAGGGCCAACCAGGGTGACTTGTTGCTCTAAAACACAGATTGATTTGGTGTTCAGTAATAAACCAGAGAGAGTGACTAAATCATTCAATATGGTTACTGGGCTATCTGATCATAATCTGACACTTATAGCCAGAAAGCTGTCTAAGAGCAGGTTTAACCTCTCTACTGTTAGAAAGCCGGATCAACTAAGAATACCTAGGAGTGAATTAAACTATTTTGAAAACGCAATTAAGGGAATTAACTGGAATGATCTCTTGTCCTATACAGACGTGGAAGCTGATAGTCAGGTTTTTCTATCCACAATCCAGACTACAATAAATGGTTTCCTAAAGAAAATCAAATCCAAACCTGGCCAAAAGAGCACTCTTCCTTGGCTAAATGGAGAAATCTGGAAATTGATGAAAGAATGAGATTATGCCCTAAAAATAGCCCTAAGATCCAAATTAGAGCATGACAGACGTAGGTTTACCATGTTGAGAAATAAGGTGATGAAAGAAATCAGACAGGCCAAGGCAAACTTTTTTATTAACATAATTGGTGAAGCAAAGGGAAATTCTAAATTGATCTGGGAGAATCTAAACAAGTTAACAGGGAAAGACCATAGTAACACTGCAAAAAGACTAGAAATCATGGTGAATAACAATCTAACACAGGATGCAGTTGAAATAGCAATAGCCTTCAATTCCTACTTTATTGACTCTGTCAGGTTACTGACACAGAACCCCTCCACTGGTTTCTTGGGCTCAGTGCTAGTAAATGACACTCAACCTGTCTTCATCATAAGGGAGGTTTCTGAGTCAAAGTTGAACAAGGTGATTAGCTCACTAAAGAACTCTAAAGCCAAATATGTGTTTGGGCTGGACTCTACCTTTCTTAAAAACTACAAAGAGTCACTCATTGGCCCCATTACTAAGGTCACCAATACATCTATTGGTCTCGGGGTGTTTCCAAGGGTATGGAAGTCAGCCATAATAACGGTCATCTTTAAATCAGGCAACCCTGCTGACGTGAGTAACTACAGCCCCATTTGTATACTACCTGTGGTGTCAAAGGTTGTTGAAAAGTGTGTAGCAGAACTACTGATTGCCCACCTCAGAGCGAAACACTCCACAGAAACGGCCAACTGCTTTCTTCTGGAAAATGTCAAGTCCAAGATGGACAAAGGGGGCGATGTTGAGGCTGTGTTTTCTGGACCTACGGAAGGCTTTTGATACAGTTAACCATGAGATTCTCATTTCAAAATTGTCCAAGTTCAACTTTCCCCCCGATGCCTTGAGATGGATGAAATCATACCTTGAAGGCAGAACTCAGTGTGTCAGAGTGAGCAATGAGCTGTCGCCCACTCTTAGCTATGATGTGGGTGTGCCCCAAGGGTCAATACTGGGGCCCCTCCTGTTCAGCCTGTACATTAATGATCTGCCTTCTGTCTGTACTGGGTCTGAAGTTCAAATGTATGCAGATGATACAGTGATATATGTGCATGCAAAGAGCAAACAACAAGCTGCACAAGAACTCACTACTGTAATGGTCCAGGTTACAAAGTGGCTGAGTGACTCGTGTTTGCATCTCAATGTGGAAAAAAAACTGTTTGCATGTTCTTCACAAAGAGGGCAACATATGCTACTGAGCCAGATGTCTGTGTGTCAGGGGAGAAGCTCCAGGTGGTATCTGATTTTAAGTACCTTGGCATCATACTTGATTCAGACCTCTTTTAAAAAGCATGTGAAAAAGGTAATTCAGATAACCAAATTCAACCTAGCTAATTTCCGATTTATACGAAATTGTTTGACTACAGAGGTAGCAAAACTGTACTTCAAATCTATGATACTCCCCCACTTAACATACTGCTTGACTAGTTGGGCCCAAGCTTGCTGTACAACATTAAAACCTATTCAGTCCGTCTACAAACAGGCTCTCAAGTGCTTGATAGGAAGCCCAATAGCCATCATCACTGTTACATCCTCAGAAAGCATGAGCTCCTGAGTTGGGAAAATCTTGTGCAATACACCGACGCATGTCTTGTATTCAAGATCCTAAATGGCCTGGCTCCCCCTCCACTCAGTATTTTTGTTAAACAGAAAACCTTGACATTTAGGGTGACTGACATTTACTCCTGAGGTGCTGACTTGCTGCACCCTCGACAACCACTGTGATTATTATTATTATTTGACCATGCTGGTCATTTATGAACATTTGAACATCTTGGCCATGTTCTGTTATAATCTCCACCTGGCACAGCCAGAAGAGGACTGGCCACCCCTCATAGCCTGGTTCCTCTCTAGGTTTCTTCCTAGGTTTTGGCCTTTCTAGGGAGTTTTTCCTAGCCTGCTTCTACACCTGCATTGCTTGCTGTTTGGGGTTTTAGGCTGGATTTCTGTACAGCACTTTGAGATATCAGCTGATGTAAGAAGGGCTTTATAAATACATGTGATTTGACAGTATAGTTCCCTTAAGGAAAGGCACCTTTAGTAAATCCGCTTTCTCTGTGAGAGCTTCCCATGTCTGGAACAGACTGCCATCAGACACATAACTGCACCACATATCAAACTTTCACAAAATGCATGAAGACATGGCTAAAGGTCAATCAGATTTCTGAACATAATCCCTAGCTGTGTATTGCCGCTTTCCATGTTGTCTGTAGCTTGTGAGGTGTGGAAACACTGTTGCTTTTATGAATTTTGTCTTACTGCTTTTTGTTCTATGTTGCTCTGTTTGTATGCTATGTCTTGCTTGTCCTATGTTGCTCTGCGTGTGCTCACTGCTCAATGATTGTTTATATTGTAATTGTTTTTAATAACCTGCCCAGGGACTGCGGTTGAAAATTAGCCGGCTGGCTAAAACCGGCACTTTTACTGAAACGTTGATTAATGTGCCCTGTCCCTGTAAAAATAAAATAAACTCAAACTAAACTCAAACTCCACACTGCCCTCACCCACCTAGATAAGAGTAATACCTGCGTGAGAATGATGTTCATTTGACTACAGCTCAGCGTTCAAAACCCCTCCAAGCTCGTCACCAAGCTTAGGACCCTTTGCAACTGGATTCTGGACTTCCTGACGGGCCGACCCCAGCTCGTGGGGGTAGGCAACATCACCTCCGCCACGCTGACCCTTAACACAGAGGCCCCACAGGGGGGTGTGCTTAGTCCCCTCCTGTACTCCCTGTTCCCCCACAACTGTGTGGCTATGCACGACTCCAACACCATTATCAAGTTCTCTGACGACACGAAGTGGTAGGCCTGAGTCAGCATACAGGGAGGAGGTCAGTGACCTGGCAGTGTGTTGCCAGAGCAACAACCTCTCCCTCAACGTCAGCAAGACCAAGGAGCTGATTGTGGAATACAGGAAACGGGGAGCGAGCACGTCCCCTTCCACAGGGCGGCAGCGGAGCAGGTAGACAGCTTCAAGTTCCTCGGTGTCTAAATCACTAGACTTAAAATGGTCCAAACACACACGCACAGTCGGGAAGAAGGCGCGACAGTGCCTCTTCCCCCTCAGAAGGTTGAAAAAGTTTGGCAAAAGGTTCTACAGTCGTACCATTAAGAGCATATTGACTGGCTGCATCACTGCTTAGTAAGGCAATAACACTGCCCTTGATGGCATTGCGCTACAGAGGGTTGTGGGGACAGTCCAGTAAATCACAGGGGCCGAGCTCCCTGCCATCCAGGACATCTATATCAGGCGGTGTGAAAAGAAGGCCTGGAAAATCGTCAAAGACTCCAACCACCCAAGCCATAGATTTTCTCTGCTGCTGCATTGCAAGAGGTACCGGTGAATCAAGTCTTGACCCCAACAGGCTCTTGAACAGCTTCTATCTCCAAGCAATATGACTGATGAATAGCTAATAAAATATCTACACAACTATCCGAGTTAACCTGGCCCTACACACTCACACACACAGTCACTCCAACACACACACACAAAATCTGACTCCATAATTTGCTCACTCACACATAATATGCACATACATTTATACTGACTCTGCACACCCACTCACATACAAGCTGCTGCTACTCTGTTGATCTTATATTCTGTTGCCTAGTCCCCTTACACATATCTACCTCCATCACTCCAGTATCCCTGCACATGTAAATATGGTATTGGAACAGACTTTTTAAATATTTCCTTTATATAGTATGCTTACTTAATTGCGTATTTCATATATCCTATTCTTATTTCTCGTGTGGTTTTTTCTAGTATTACATTGTTATTGATTATTGCATTGTTGGGTTTTGAGTTTGCAAGAAAGGCAATTCACTGTACTTGTGCATGTGACATTAACACTTGAAACTTAAACAAACACCCTCTTAAAGGGATAGTGATCCACATTAAAACATTACATATTGGTTTCCTTACCCTGTAAGCAGTCTATGGACATGGTAAAACAGCAATCCATGCTTTTAGTTTACCTAGCCACTGTCTCCAAATGCTAACTTTTTAGCTTTGTGGCACAAATCCAATGCAAGTCAATATCTCCTATATTAGCATTTTCCGCACTTCATGTCCAAATTATCTTAAAGTAACTTTATTGTACTACATAATCAATTATATAGGATTTAGCATAACTTTAGATATAATTGTAGCCTGGTTGCCCGGCAACCTAATAATCAAGGCTTGGAAAGTATTTCTGTGAGTTGTGACACAGGTGACACAGAAAATAGAACACATTAGAAATGATTTATTTACTTCTCACTTGAATGACAATTTACATTAATCAACTAGCTCTAATCTGCCGAATGGAACCAGACAGTAATTCAATGAGAAGATAATAGTCCGAAACCTTTTTTCTGATTTTATCATGTTAGTTATGAACACCACAAAGCGTGACTAAACATCAGACACGGAATAAAAAGACAGACACTAATGATGACAAGGATGAATAACAACAAGAACATTGACACCAGAGAGTTCTATTCTCTCCAGCCAGAAGGGTCAGAGTCACCTGCCAAATGGCTCTCAGAATATTGTAGCCAGGGGGAAAACTGTGGCAGGACAAGGAAAACACTGAACATAGGGGCCAAAAACCAGAGGAAAAACTAGAGGAAACAGGCACAGCTGTGTGGAGATAAATGTGTGACAGGCCTGGAACCCTGTGGACCTCATAGACAGAGGTGCGACTGAGTTTTGTCAAAACAGCCCCGCGCGATAGTGAAGGAAAGCAAACAGAATCCCTGCCAGCCATAGATATCCCTTACATGTATGTTTTTGCAGGACGAGGTCCCACTATAGCACAACAATAACCCACCTAAAACAAACAACATTAAGGGCTTAATGAAGCCTTCCTAAGCCCTTCATAAGATCTACATCAAATCAAATTGTATTAGTCACATGTGCCGAACACAACAGGTGTAGTAGACCTTACCATGAAATGCTTACTAACAAGCCCTTAACCAACAATGCAGTTCAAGAAAGAGTTAAGAAAATATTTACTAAATAAACTAAAGTAAAAAAATAAAATCAAAAAGTAACAAGAAAATTACATAACAATAACGAGGCTATATACAGGGGGTACCGGTACCGTGTCAATGTGCGGGGGTACAGGTTAGTTGAGGCAATTTGTAAAGTGACTATGCATAGATAATAAACAGCGAGTAGCAGCAGTGTAAAAACAATGGGATGGCCATTTGATTAATTGTTCAATAGTCTTATGGCTTGGTGGTAGAAGCTGTTAAGGAACCTTTTGGACCTAGATTTGGCGCTCCAGTACCGCTTGCCGTGCAGTAGCAGAGAGAACAGTCTTGACTTGGGTGACTGGAGTCTAAGACAATTTTTAGGGCCTTTCTCTGATAACGCCTAGTATATAGGTCCTGGATGGCAGGAAGCTTTGCCCCAGTGATGTACTGGGCCATACGCAATACACTCTGTAGCGCCTTATGGTCGGATGTCGAGCAATTGCCATACCAGGTGGTGATGCAACCGGTCAGGATGCTCTCGATGGTGCAGCTGTAGAACTTTTTGAGCATCTGGGGAGCCATGCCAAATATTTTCAGTCTCCTGAGGGGGAAAGGGTTTGTCGTGCCCTCTTCACAACTGTCTTGGTGTGTTTGGACCATGCTAGTTCGTTGTTGATGTGGACACCAAGGAACTTGAAACTCTCGACCCGCTCCACTACAGCCCCGTCAATGTTAATGGGGGCCTGTGCCCTCCTTTTCCTATAGTCCACGATCAGCTCCTTTGTCTTGCTCACATTGAGGGAGAGGTTGTTGTCCTGGCACCATTTTTACATTTACATTTTAGTCATTTAGCAGACGCTCTTATCCAGAGCGACTTACAGTAGAGTGCATACATTTTTTATTACATTTTACATACTGAGACAAGGATATCCCTACCGGCCAAACCCTCCCTAACCCGGACGACGCTATGCCAATTGTGCGTCGCCCCACGGACCTCCCGGTTGCGGCCGGCTGCGACAGAGCCTGGGCGCGAACCCAGCCCAGCCTGGGCGCGAACCCAGAGACTCTGGTGGCGCAGCTAGCACTGCGATGCAGTGCCCTAGACCACTGCGCCACCCGGGACACTGCCAGGTCTCTGACCTCTGACCTAGGCTGTCTTATCGTTGTCAGTGATCAGGCCTACCAGTTGTGTCGTCAGCAAACTTAATGGTGTTGGAGTCGTGCTTGGCCACACAGTCTTGGGTGAACAGGGAGTACAGGAGGGGACAAAGCACGCACCCCTGAGGGGCCCCCGTGTTGACGATCAGCATGCAGATGTGTTGGTGCCTACTCTTTCCACCTGGGGGCGGCCCGTCAGGAAGTCCAGGATCCAGTTGCAGAGGGAGGTGTTAAGTCGCAGGGTCCTTAGTTATATTATTTATTTATTTAACCTTTATTTAACTAGGCAAGTCAGTTAAGAACAAATTCTTACTTACAATGACAGCCTACCAATAGGCCTCCTGTGAGGACGGGGGATTAAATATTTAAAATAAATATAATGTGGCGTACAGCAGGTCAGCTCTCCGGCCAGGACTAATTGGGGCTGGTGAGTAATCAAGGGCTGATTGCTCACCAGCTGTACGAGTCACATAAAGCTGACAGAAGGGTAGCACACAGGAGAGAGATTGGGGGAAGAAAGGACTCCTGGGGACGGTTCCAGACGTAACAGGAGAGAGTTCCGTTTTTGATCTCCACAGGATACAACAAGACCCGGAGCCCAGAAGACGGTATCCCGGAGAGGCTATTAGGTTAATAAACACTTTTGAAACTGAGCTAATCCTGCTCTGTCCCTGTATGATCTGTGTAAACGTTTTGACCCAACCCCCTGGTCTGCCACAATAAATATAGGACAACACACACATCACGACAAGAGCGACAACAACACTACATAAAGAGAGACCTAAGACAACAACATAGCAAGGCAGCAACACATGACAACACAGCATGGTAGGAACACAACAACATGGTAGCAACACAACATGGTAGCAGCACAAAACATGCTACAAACATTGGGCACAGACAACAGCACAAAGGGCAAGAAGGTAGAGACAACAATACATCACACAAAGCAGCCACAACTGTCAGTAAGAGTGTTCATTAATGAGTCTTTGAATGAAGAGACTGAGATAAAACTGTCCAGTTTGAGTGTTTGTTGCAGCTCGTTCCAGTCGCTGACTGCAGCGAACTGAAAATAGGAGTGACCCAGGGATGTTTGTGCTTTGGGGACCTTTAACAGAATGTGACTGGCAGAACGGGTGTTGTATGTGGAGGATGAGGGCTGCAGTAGATATCTCAGATAGGGGGGAGTGAGGCCTGAGAGGGTTTTATAAATAAGCATCAACCAGTGGGTCTTGCGACGGGTATACAGAGATGACCAGTTTACAGAGTATAGAGTGCAGTGATGTGTTCTATAAGGAGCATTGGTGACAAATCTGATGGCCGATTGGTAAAGAACATCTAGCCGCTCAAGAGCACCCTTACCTGCCGATCTATAAATTACATCTCCGTAATTTAGCATGAGTAGGATGGTCATCTGAATCACGGTTAGTTTCGCAGCTGGGGTGAAAGAGGAGCGATTACGATAGAGGAAACCAAGTCTAGATTTAACTTTAGTCTGCAGCTTTGATATGTGCTGAGAGAAGGACAGTGTACCATCTAGTCATTCTCCCAAGGACTTGTATGAGGTGACTACCTCAAGCTCTAAACCCTCAGCGGTAGTAATCACACCTGTGGGGAGAGGGGCATTCTTCTTACCAAACCACATGACCTTTGTTTTGGAGGTGTTCAGAACAAGGTTAAGGGTAGAGAAAGCTTGCTGGACACTAAGAAAGGTTTTTTGTAGAGCATTTAACACAAAATCCGAAGAGGGGCCAGTATAAGACTATCATCTGCTTATAAATGGATGAGAGCTTCCTACTGCCTGAGCTATGTTGTTGATGTAAATAAAATAGAGCATGGGGCCTAGGATCGAGCCTTGGGGTACTCCCTTGGTGACAGGCAGTGGCTGAGACAGCATATTTTCTGACTTTATACACTGCACTCTGAGGTAGTTAGCAAATCAGGCCAAAGACCCCTCAGAGACACCAATACTCCTTAGCCAGCCCACAAGAATGGAACGGTGTACCGTATCGAAAGCTTTGGCCAAGTCAATAAAAATAGCAGCACGACATTGCTTAGAATCAAGGGCAATGGTGACATCATCGAGGACCTTTAAGGTTGCAGTGACACATCAATAAACTGAGCAGAAACCAGATTGCATACCCGAAAGAATACTATACACATCAAGAAAGCCAGTCAATTGATTATTAACAAGTGTTTCCAACACTTTTGATTAACAGGGCAAAATAGAAATAGCCCTATAATAGTTAGGATCAGCTTGATCTCCCCCTTTAAATAAAGGACGAACAGTGGCTGCCTTCCAAGCAATGGAAACCTCCCAGAAAGGAGAGACAGGGTAAAAAAGTTGGAGATAGGCTTGGCAATGATAGGGGCAGCAACCTTAAAGAAGAGTATAAACCATCTGACCCAGATGTTTTTTTGGGGTCAAGTTTAAGGAGCTCCTTTAGCACCTTGGACTCTTTGTAGCAGGGCAGGGGAAAAAGAGGGAGAAGCATTGGGGCTATTCGCATAAGAAGGAGTGGGAGATGAGGAAATGTTGCACAGGCAAGGAGGCATGGCTTAATATTATATATATATAGCTGGGTGGGAATTCTATGTTGTGTGTCTAGTTTGTCTGTTTCTATGTCCAGCCTAACCCCTGGAAGAAAACCGTTACACAGAGGCTGGCACTAAGACAGCATTGAATGAGCTGTATTCCGCCATAAACAAACAAGAAAACGCTCACCCAGAGGCAGCGCTCCTAGTAGCCGGGGACTTTAATGCATGTACACTTAAATCAGTTTTACCAAATTTCTATCAGCATGTTAAATGTGCTACCAGAGGAATAAAAACTCTGGACCACCTTTACTCCACACACAGACGCATACAAAGCTCTCCCTCTCCCTCCATTTGGCAAATCTGACCATAATTCTATCCTCCTGATTCCTGCTCACAAGCAAAAATTAAAGCAGGAAGCACCAGTGACTAGATCAATAAAAATGAAGCAGATGCTAAGCTACAGGACTGTTTTGCTAGCACAGACTGGAATATGTTCCGGGATTCCTCAGATGGCATTGAGGAGTACACCACATTAGTCATTGGTTTAATCAATATGTGCATCAATGACGTTGTCCCCACAGTGACCGTATGTGCATACCCCAACCAGAAGCCATGGATTACAGGCAACATCCGCAGTGAGCTAAAGGCTAGAGCTGCCGCTTTCAAGGAGCGGGACTCTAACCCGGAAGCTTATAAGAAATCCCTCTATGCCCTCCGACGAACCATCAAACAGGCAAAGCGTCAATACAGGACTAAGATCAAATCGTTCTACACCGGCTCCGATGCTCGTCAGATGTGGCAGGGTTTGCAAATTATTACAGACTGCAATGGGAAGCACAGCCGAGAGCTGCCCAGTGACACGAGCCTACCAGACGAGCTAAACTACTTCTATGCTCGCTTCGAGGCAAATAACACTGAAACATGCATGAGAGCACCAGCTGTTCTGGAAGACTGTGTGATCACGCTCTCCGCAGCCGATGTGAGTAAGAACTTTAAAAAGGTCAACAGTCACAAGGCCGCTGGGCCAGACGGATTACCAGGACGTGTACTCCAAGCATGCGCTGACCAACTGGCAAGTGTCTTCACTGACATTTTCAACATCCGACGTCCGAGTCTGTAATACCAACATGTTTTAAGGAGACCACCATAGTGCCTGTGCCCAAGAGCACTAAGGTAACCTGTCTAAACGATTACCGACCTGTAGCACTCACGTCTGTAGCCATGAACTGCTTTCGAAAGGCTGGTCATGGCTCACAACACCATTATCCCAGAAACCCTAGACTCATTCCAATTTGCATACCGCCCCAACAGATCCACAGATGATGCAATCTCTATTGCACTCCACACCGCCCTTTCTCACCTGTACAAAAGGAACACCTATGTGAGAATGCTATTCATTGACTACAGCTCAGCGTTCAACACCATAGTGCCCTCAAAGCTCATCACTAAGCTAAGGACCCTGGGACTAAACACCTCCCTCTGCAACTGGATCCTGAACTTCCGGCCCCCCCAGGTGGTAAGGGTAGGTAGCAAGATATCCGCCACGCTGATCCTCAACACAGGGGCCCCTCAGGGGTGCGTGCTCAGGCCCCTCCTGTACTCCCTGTTCACTCATGACTGCACGGCCAGGCACAACTCCAACACCATCATTAAGTTTGCCGATGACACAACAGTGTCATCATAGACAAGACAGCCTATAGGGAGGAGGTCAGAGACCTGGCCGTGTGGTGCCAGGACAACAACCTCTCCCTCAACATGATCAAGACAGAGGAGATGATTGTGGACTACAGGAAAAAGAGGCCTGAGCACACCCCCATTCTCATCGACGGGGCTGTAGTGGAGCAGGTTGAGAGCTTCAAGTTCCTTGGTGTCCACATCACCAACAAACTAACATGGTCCAAGCACACCAAGACAGTCGTGAAGAGGGCACGGCAAAACCTATTCCCCCTCAGGAGACTGAAAAGATTTGGCATGGGTCCTCAGATCCTCAAAAGGTTCTACAGCTTCACCCTCGAGAGCATCGTGACTGGCTGCATTCACTGCCTGGTATGGCAACTGCTCGGCCTCTGACCTCAAGGCACTAAAGAGGGTAGTGCGAACGGCCCAGTACATCACTGGGGCCAAGCTTCCTGCCATTCATGACCTCTATACCAGGAGGTGTCAAAGGAAGGCACTAAAAATTGTCAAAGACTCCAGCCACCCTAGTCATGGACTGTTCTCTCTGCTACCGCACAGCAAGCGGTACCGGAGTGCCAAGTCTAGGTCCAAGAGGGTTCTAAACAGCTTCTACCCCCAAGCCATAAGACTCCTGAACACCTAATCAAATGGCTACCCAGACTATTTGCATTGCTCCCCCCTCTTTAACACACTGTTACTCTCTGTTGTTATCATCTATGCATATTAACTTTAATAACTCTACCTATATCTACATATTACCTCAACTAACCGGTACCCCCGCACATGGACTCTGTACCGGTACCCCCGCACATGGACTCTGTACCGGTACCCCCGCACATGGACTCTGTACCGGTACCCCCGCACATGGACTCTGTACCGGTACCCCCGCACATGGACTCTGTACCGGTACCCCTGCACATGGACTCTGTACCGGTACCACCCTGTATATAGTCTCGCAATTGCTATTTTACTGCTGCTCTTTAATTACTTGTTACTTTTATTTCTTATTCATATTTTTTTTAAACTGCATTGTTGGTTAGGGGCTCGTAAGTAAGCATTTCACTGTAAGGTCTACATCTGTTGTATTCGGCACATGTGACAATTATTATTTATTTTTTTGATATCGATGGGTTTCTAAGAGAGTCATCCTCATAGATTGCTGTATTGAACATGCGTGTAGATTAAACACTCTGTAAATCAGTGGAATAGTTGTCTGAGAACGAACCATTTAATTGGCCGTGTCTCCAGAGGGTGGCGAACCTGTGTATCAATGACGACTGCCACTATGATAGACACGATTGGTTCACTGGACTACAATGTATTTCAATGACACGTCATCATGAGAATTCTACAGTAAGTCAAATGGAATGCAAAAAAAGTAACTGCCTCATAATCCCGTATCTTAGTTTAAGAATAACGAGTCACTGGTACAGTATGTGTAATATAATTATATTATTACTACAGGAGTCTCTCTGGATAAGAGTGTCTGCTAAATCATTCAAATGTCAATGTAATGACTGAGGACGAAGAGTGGAGGGCACTAAGGGAGAAAGTCAGGGGCAACATAACATTGGACCATCATAACAGAACTATCAGAAAAATGTTGACCAGTGGAAAACCCGGCTGGGTTGCCAAGTCTCGTAAATCGGGCCGGAGACGGGCCAATGTCAGAGGCTGAACTCTGAATCCCACTGTCCTGTCTGGGCGTGGAATAACATTACTCACTCACACACACACACAGGGAGGTAGAGGTCACCCATGTTCTGCTCCCTGTTGTCTGGGCAACACTTTCCTGTTCTGGTTCTCTTGCTTATGGAAGAAAAGGGGAGTGTTTGTGTGTGTGAGAGCAGCAGAGTTTTTTCCTGTTTCATGGTGGGTAGTGGAGTGAGATAATCAGCTGAAGAGAAATCTGGCTCTGAGGCTTTATTAATGTGAAGGCTGGCTCCAGTACAGTGCCTCCAAACTTTAGATATCATTTGTAGAAACTGGAGTAGGTTGGTCGTGACCTATGGATAAATAAATAGTCTAAATATGAATGTTTCATACGTTGATATCTGCCAGGTTTTGTACTGTACCACAGTGTCAAGAGATAGATGTTCCAAGAAATGGAAAGCTTTGAAATACAAGTTGAAGCTGCTTTTAAGTTTAAGCCTGCATGCTTGGCACTAAAGGGCCCGAGTTTTTTGCCTTTAAGCCCTAGACCTCTCATTCCAAAAGTCCCCTGCGCTTTACAAGTCCGTCATCGTTCACAGCTAAGTCTTTTTCGTCATCTGAAGATAAGAATGTATCATGGTCCACACATACTAACACAGTCGTGAAGAAGGCACAACGTCTCTTCCCCCTCAGGAGGCTGAAAAGGTTATACAGCTGCACCATTGAGAGCATCTTGACTGGCTGCATCACCGCTTGGTATGGTAACTGCACAGCTTCTAACCCCAAGCCATAAGACTGCTTAACAGTTAGTTTAATAGTTAGCCAACTAGCTACCCGGACTATCTGCATTGACCTTCTTTGCATTAACCTTCTTCACTCATCACATACGCTGCTGTTACTGTTTATTATCTGTCACTTTATTCCTACTTATATGTACATACAGTATATACCTCAATTACCTCGTACCCCTGCACATCGACTGAGTACTGGTACCCTGTGTATATAGCCAAGTTGTCGTTACTCATTATGTATTTATTATTACGTGTTTTATTTTTATTTTAATTCTCTATTTTCTTTCTCTCTGCATTGTTGGGAAGGGCCCGTAAGCATTTCACTATTAGTCTACACCTGTTTTTTACGAAGCATGTGATGAATAACATTTTATTTCATTTGATTATTTGACATTTAAATCCCTCAATGGCTATTTCTTCTGTGAAAACCATTCCCATTCCATCTGGTATTTCTCCATCCCAACAGTACAGGCCTAAGCCTCCTGGTCGGTGTAATCTCCTCCCATTCCAATCAATCTAACCAGTCTAACTCATACAGCATACTTTGAGAGCTAGACATGTTAGTCAACGTTTCAGCGTAGACAAGCGTTATATTGGGGATAGACCACAAAACGTCTCAGAGTAGAAAAAGTGATAAGAACAGAGACATTATACTGGTAAAATAAAAGCTATGCATCCAAGCCTCTTTAGTCATAAGAGTCCCATCTAGTCGACATATTTAGGAGACCTGGTGAGCTGTCCTAACCAGTTAAGAGTTACCAGCAGGTGCCTTGATCATAGAAAAAGGCAGCCAGTCAGTGGTTCCTGTGCCACATACAATTGCTTTAGAGTTGAAAGAATGTTTTGATATTTCTATATGATTAATCCATAAATAATCTAGACCTACATGGAACAGTATCTTTGCTTTTTACAATTATTTCACGAGGCCTATTTCACATGATATGCCTCAATACTTATAACCACTCCTTCCTTCCTTGTTCGTCCATCATAGGTTGATGATGACCCTAACACGATTCATTAGGATTAGTCTGGGGTACGGTGAGTGCGCAGATGGCTGATGAGACCAATCTGAGCCCAGAAACATGCTTTGGCACACTGGACATGATATCTTGGTAAAAGTCTCCTGAGGGACGGCTCCACCAATACTGGTCTCTGGTCGCTGTTGTCTCTTCACCATTGCATTTTTGGTCCTACTCGCTTCAGAGGTTGTAGCGCCATCCCGGATTCGATTCCGCCAGATGGGACGATCCTGAGCAAGGCTTTCTCATGACTTTAGATCAATGTTAAAGCTCAAGGGATGCCTTCAGGGTGTCTATAAATCGTTTCTTTGGCCCACCTTGTGCTCACTTCCCATTCTTCAGCTCTATGAAGAAGATCTGCTTATGGAGATGTGTAGCAGGCATCCTGGTCACATGGCCCACCCATCTGAGCTGAGCTTTCAGAAGCAGTGTGGGAATGCTCATCATGTCGGCACGGCTGAGGACTTCAGTGTCTGGGATTCTGTCCTGCCGCTTGATCCTCAGGAGCATCCTGAAAAAGTTCAGGTGAAAGTTATTTCATTTTCTGGCATGGCGTCGGTAGACTGTCCAGGTTTTGCAGCAAAAAGTAAGGGCTGGTAATATGACTGCCTGGTAAACCTTCAGTTTTTAGCCAGTTTGATGCCTTTTCTATCCCACACCGAATCTTGCAGACGGCCAAAGACTGCACTATCCTTGGTGATACTGATGTTTGTTTCTTCGTCTATGTGAACTCGCACGGGACATTGTGCTACCAAGGTAAGTGAATTTGTCCACAGCTGACAGTTTCTGACCTTTCACAGAGATGGTTTGGTCCACGTAAGGATTACTGGGGGCAGGTTGGTACATAAGTTCAGTCTTCTTTGTACTGATTGTGAGGCTGAAGTTGTCACAGACAGCTGAAAAGTTGTTCATGAGGATCTACAAGTCAGCAAGCAAGCCAGCAGCTAATGCAGAGTCATCTGCAAACGAGGTTGCAGACAGTCACCTCCTCCACCTTTGTTATGTAATGTAACCTCCTCAGGCTGAAAAGCCCCCCATCAAAGCTGTAGATGAAACAGATCCCAGTGTGGTCACTTGGGAAGGCATCTTGCAGCATGGTGGAGAACATCATGCTAAACAAGGTGGGTGCTAGAACACTGCCTTGCTTCACTCCGTTTATGACTGGAAACTGCACAAAGTACTCTTGGTGATCTTGCACACTAGCCATCATGGAACTGATGCACCATTGTGATACATTTTTCTAGGCCGTCGCGCCTTGTGGTGTCAAAAGCCTTTGTCAGGTTGAAAAAAGTGAGGTACAGGTCAGAGTTTGGTATTTTTCTTGGAGTTGGCGAGCTGTAAACATCATGTTAGTTGTTCCACAGTTCTGTCTGAAGCCACACTGGCTCTCGGGCAGCAGGTCTTGGTCTAGGTGTTCTTTTAGACGGTGCAGGAGGATTCTAGCTAAGATTTTTCCAGCAATTGACAGCAAGGATATACCTCTGTGATTGTAACAGGCTTGGTGATTGCCTTTCCTCTTGTAGAGGTGGATAGACCTTGTCTCCTGAGGGACAGCTTCTTGTCTCCACAATGACTGGAAGAGGTCGGTTAGCTTCTCAACCAAACGAGGCCCTCCCACCTTGTAGGTTTCAGCTGGTATGGTGTCAGCTCCTGGAGCTTTTCCTGATGAGAGGAGGCTGATACTTTTTTGTTTCCTCCAGGGTGGGTAGGTCTGCAAGAGACAAGTTCATTTCAACTTGCGGCAGCCTGTTGATTGCTTCTTCATTTATTGAGGGCTGAGTTGAATTGTTCGGCCCATCTGGAAACGATATTGTCTTTCTCTGAGCAATGTAGTTCCATCCGCAATCAGAAAAGTTGAGGTTCTTGAGGGTTGTGGGCCATAGACTGATTTGAGTGAATCGTAGTGTTGTATTGTTGCGGTCAGCATATGATTGAATCTCCTCTGCTTTCTTACTGAGCCAAGCATCCTGCATTGCTCTAAGCTTGAACTGGACACTGGACTGTTTTGAGCTCTGTAGAATGCAGCAGATTTTTGAGAGCTGTCCAATCTGCCTCAGCATCTTTAGATTTAAGGACTAAAGATGCTTTTTAAGGACTCCAAACGGTGGTCTAGGGCTTCAACAAATTACTGCCGGATGTTCTCCTCTTTCACCGAGAGATGTTGAGTCGCTTTGAGGATTTTTTTGCCTTGTTGACGTCTGATCCGGATGTTGAGCTCGGAGATGAGTCGGTGATCTATCCAGCATTCTGCATTGCACATGGCCTTTTTCACCCTTGACATCATGTCTGTCTCTCCTCCTGACAATGTCAATCAAGTGCCAGTGTTTGGACCTTGCATCCATGTTGTTTTTTTGCGGTTGAAAGATTGTTTATGATGGTGACCTGCTTTTTGCCTGTAAATGGTGCTTCAGAAGGTGTAACTGGCTCCAAATTCTGCAACCTGTCCCGTGTCAGCTAGCCGTGTCTCACTTAGGGTGGCAATGTACATTTGGCATGTTCTCTGCCAACAAGAGCGTACGTCTCTCAGGTCTGTTTGGTCCAGCAATGTCCATTAGTGTGCGGACATTCCAAGCACCAATATTAAGTGGTGTCACTTATTTTCTTTGTTCGACTGCTGAGGTGGGATCCCTTTCAGCTGTGGTTAGCTGGCCAGGGTAAAGTGAAGCAGACAATGTTTAGGACACCTTTTATAGCCCCTTCCTAATACTGGGGAGGTGAGCAGTGTGTACCTGAATAGTACTGCTCAGACTGCTGCCGAGTTCCACTGCTGCTTCAGGCCAGTGAAAAGCGACCCAATATCCTGAGCCGCCTGTGTGCGAGTCCATGGCTACAGCTTCGTCAATCGCAGAAATTGTGCGCCACCCTATGGGACTCCCAACACGGCCAGATGTGATGCAGCCTGGATTCGAACCAGGTACTGCAGTGACGAGAGTCAAATGAACTGTGTCTAGTGTGAAAGTTGTTAGAGGTAGTTTTGCGAGCCAATGCTAGTGTTAGCATAATGACTGGAAGTCTATGGGTATAGCATGCTAGCAGATACCCATACACTTTTGCATGAACGCTAGTTAGCATTGGCTCGTGAAACTACCTCTAACTTCCTTTATACTGGACACAGTGACATAAAAATTGCATCTACGAGTTCATCTGAATCTGGGGAAGTAGATAATGGGCATCATTGCCAAAATCCCGAAGTATCCCTTCAAGAAAGGCAAAGTGATCGTGTTAGGCGAAAATTATATAAAAAGTTTTACCATTGCAACATTTGATGTAGTCACATTGACCATGGTTGTCTGAAGAGTTCACAGCTGGTGATGCCTCACTGCGATTGGTTATTCCCCAGCATTTGAAACAATGTCAATGAGCGTCATCCCAATCTTTCCTTTGCGGTACCTCAGACATACACTTTTATGAGTTAATTTTATTTCTTAGCTCAGAGTTTGTCTGTGTAGTGTCTTAACATCATCATAAAAACCTACTCCGAGCTGGGAGTTTTTTCTTCTTAAAACTGGTTTTAACAGGATTCCTAGGACCTTTTCTGAGATACTTTGTGGATACGGGCCCTGATCTCTATTGTATGGTAATTCAGGAAAACACAGAAGATACTACTAACTAAATTGGAAATTATTCAATTATATTGATTAGGCAATGCATATCCAACAAATGTTTGGAGGCACATTTCAGCAGACCATTTCACAATTTGGTATTTAGAGGACAAAAACATAGATACAACTAACAAACCACTCAGCTACAGTGTTTTGAAATCCTTTATAAACAATGACAGTGTGAATCCACAATGACATGCCAAACCACAGAAATATATCTTGCCCTCTGTATTGCAAGAAGGGAAATCAATGTTCTGGGACATGCCCACAAGGATTTTGATTGACAGGTCCTCTTGGATGTGGGTGTAACACATGGGGATGTGTGAAACCTACTCCTCAGCCTGAAGTGTCGCTAGTTGCGCCACCGAATTACTAGCTTTTTGCATGGTGGTGATTGGCAAGACGCTTCAGGAGGGGGGTCATGTGTCCAAGCAAGGCAGAGGTCATGGGTTCAAACCTGGTAGGGGGAAGTGGTACTCGCTAAGCAAGCAGCGTGACATTCTTTACATGGGTATGTAAGCTAGTGAGAGAGAGAGATTCTAATTTCCTGTAATGCCTGTTCTGATCAAGTCTAGATAAAGTTCCAAAAAGTGTACCTTCAACTCTTGTGTATATACAATAATAACACAAGTAGGCCTATCAGCAATATAGGCTATCAGCAATATAGGCTATTAACAATATAGGCTATTAACACTATAGGGCATTCAGAAAGTATTCAGACCTCTGACTTTTTCCACATTTTGTTAAGTTACAGCCTTATTTTAAAATAGATTAAATTGTTTTCCCCCCTCATCAATCTACACACAATAGCCCATAACGACAAAGAAAAACAGGTTCGTAGAATTTTCTGCACAATAAAAAATAAAAAATAAACTGAAATATTACATTTACACAAGTATTCAGAACCTTTACTTAGTACTTTGTTGACGCACCTTTGGCAACGATTACAGCCTCGAATCTTCTTGGGTATGACAAGTTTCCCCCATTCTTCTCTGAAGATCCTCTCAAGCTCTGTCAGGTTGGATGGGGAGCATCGCTGCACAGATATTTTCAGGTCTCGCCAGAGATCTTAGATCGGATTCAAGCCTGGGCTCTGGCTGGGCCACTCAAGGACATTGTCCCGAAGCCACTCTTGCGTTGTCTTGGCTGTGTGCTTAGGGTTGTTGTCCTGTTGGAAGGTGATCCTTTGCCCCAGTCTAAGGTCCTGAATGCTCTGGAGCAGGTTTTCATCAAGGATCTTCTCTGTACTTTGCTCCGTTCATCTTTCCCTCGATCCTGACTAGTCTCCCAGTCCCTGCCGCTGAAAATCATCCCCACAACATGATGCTGCCACCAGCATGCTTCACCGTAGGGATGGTGCCAGGTTTCCTTCAGATGTCACACTTGGCATTCAGGCCAAAGAGTTCAATCTTGGTTTCATCAGACCAAAGAATCTTGTTTCTCATGATCCTTTAGGTGCCTTTTGGCAGCTGTCATGTGCCTTTTACTGAGGAGTGGCTTCCACCTGATTGGTGGAATGCTGCAGAGATGGTTGTCCTTCTGGAAGGTTCTCCCATCTCCACAGAAGAACTCTGGAGCTCTGTCAGAGTGACCATCAGGTTTTTGATTACCTCCCTGACCAAGGCCCTTCTCCCCCAATTGCTCAGTTTGGCCTGGCGGCCAGCTCTAGGAAGAGTCTTAGTGGTTCCAAACTTCTTCCATTTAAGAATGATGGAGGCCACTGTGTTCTTGGGGACCTTCAATGCTGCAGACATTTTTTGCTACCCTTCCCCAGATCTGTGCCTCGACACAATTCTGTCTTGGAGCTCTACGGAGAATTCCTTCGACCTCATGGCTTGGTTTTTGCTTTGACATGTACTGTCAACTGTGGGACATTATATATACAGGTGTGTGCCTTTCCAAATCATGTTCAACCAATTGAATTTACCACGGGTGGACTCCAATCAAGTTGTAGAACACATCTCATGGATGATCAATGGAAACAGGATGCACCTGAGCTCAATTTCAAGTCTCATAGCAAAGGGTCTGAATAGTTATGTAAATAAGGTATTTCTGTAAAAAAAATATATGTATAGATTTGCAAACATTTCTAAAAAACGTTTTTTTCACTTTGTCATTATGGGGTATTGTGTGTAGATTCATTTAGATTTTTTGTATTTAATCAATTTTATAATAAGGCTGTAACGTAACAAAATGTGGAAAAAGGGAAGGGGTCTGAATACTTTCCGAATGCACTGTAGGCTATCAGCAATATAGGCTATCAGCAATATAGGCTATTAGCAATATGTGCACTGTTCTGACAGTGTAGGATAAACCATAAAGAGGTTATCTAATATACCATCTGGTAATCTGATGTGTCTGGGACTTCCTTGTCCCCCTTCTCTCTAATCCAGCCTGTTAATGCTGAAGGGCTCTGTAGTTAGCACTTTGTATAGCTGCTCGCCCCACTCTTCTCTGACCTAGCTAGATTTATTAGCCAATTTCTCCATAGGGCCCACCACGACCAACACCCACTGCATTGTTCTCTGTAGTAGTTCACTTCAAAATCAAAGTTTGTTAGATGTTTTGACATCTAGGGGACTAATGTCGAGATGAGTTGTATTTTCTAGTCATTGGGTTGATATGCTGTATTTGGCTCTAGATTGGTGTGTAGTGTGACTTGGACCCATCTCGACCACTTGAGGTCTGAAAACATCTTGACAAAATTAGACTTAGGAATGAATCACCACTTTAAATTCTGAAATGTGTTATATATGATTCAAATATAACAATCAAAGTTGCTCTAAAAAGTATATTTTTCCCCCTCAGTGATGCTGCAGGTGGTAGACAGCATTTGAAAATGGAGATCGGACTGACAGCTTTTGTGGAATGTAACTCCACACATTGAGAGTGGGCAAATATCTACACCTACCACAATATGGCCGCTACTCACGTCCACATATTCAGTGGAGTGGGCCAAAGCCAGAATGACATGCTAAGCACTCCTTAACATTTCTTATGAAAATGACAAGTAATCTTAGGCCTATATCATCTTGAGTCTGGTATGCAACAACATTTCTCTACTTAATTTTCTCACGCTAGCCCTTGAGAGGCTCTTCTGTTGAGTTCTGATGAAGATCAGTGCCTAGTTTGTCATTGGGTACTTAGGGGTCTATGAAGAACTCATTACCGCTTGCTGCTGCTTTATCTTTCGAGACCCTTTTACGAGGCTACACCATTTTCTTATTTTCAAGCTGCTCCTCGTCTCACTCTGATTCAGGTGATTGTTCATGAAAACACTAGATTAATTAAACCATCTTTATCATCTGAAATTAGCTGCCCTCTTCAAAGGGAAGTGCTTTCAACTGACAGTTTTATAGTGGGGAGACAGTGAAATATGTTAAGCATAATTTCCCACAAATGAATCAGAATCAGGCAAAGAAATATCTCAGAAAAAGTAATTAACCGGGTGATTTCCGAGACAATTTAATTTCACAGAGGAAGAGACACAGAAGAAGTTCATACCAACTGGCTTGTTGACACCCAGAAAGCCAGCATTTCCCAAGAGCTTGAAGACTTTGTGGGCAGGAAATATCCCCTCGGCCTCCCATTGGTCCACATAGGGGTTGATATCCTGGTCGATGATCTACAACACATGCAAAGACAGAGGGAAAGATGACAAACGCATAGACGTAGGTGTGGTACGAGCTACGTGGCCTGGACGTAGGTTGTCTGTGTGAGAATGGATATGTATTCCAATGGTGTGGTTGTGTGAGACTAACATTTAAAATTACATTTCATTCCAATCTAATGAATGTTAATATAAATAACTTACTTTCCCCCTGACAATTTACTTGGAAATTGACTCACCATTTTGACAGAACCACATTAAGAACGGTCCATAGTTGTAAATAAACGGGAAGTTGTCAACTGTATTTTCAGCAGTCCTGTTCTGCCTCTACTTCAGTCTATGTAACCTATCACTGGCAGACTGCTAGACTAAGGTCTACATATCAATGAATACAAAAAGAACACAAAACATACTGAAAGAAAATCTCATACGGATGAATAAGAGGGGGATGCTATTGTGCGTGCTACTTCCCACCTATCTATTACACTCACTGTCAACAAGCCTTTATTGCAGTTTCACAAGACTGCCGATAGAGATCGGCTTAGTGTATTACCATGTAGCCTAGCTCCCCAAACCCAATCCAAAGTCTTGTCATTAAGAGAGAAACAATTATAATATAGTTTGAGACTAACAAGCCTGTTTGCATCTAACAATGTTAGCCAAAAATAACATCTAATTTCCCTATGGAATCGCCATAATACTAACTGTACCAGTTACAGTATACCAGCTCCAGTACATGGACATACAGAGACGCATGCAGGAATCTAGAAGCATGAAGATGAAGTGATTCGGATTTAGTGAAACATTAGATCCTCCATGTAAAGCTACAGTAATATATTATGGATTATGAAAATCTCTCTTAAATCCACCTGAGAGCATTCCCTTCATAGCGGGGCCACAGCCAATCTCCCCTGCGTCATGCTTGAAGACTGTTAGGGAGTGAAGGGATGAGGAGCGGAACACTCCCGTTATGGAGATATGGGAGTGTCAAGAGACCATTGGTACGTCCCTAATTCCATATGTAGTGCACTACTTTTGAGCAGTGCCCAATACATTGTGTACACAAAACATTAAGAACACCTGCTCTTTCCATGAACGACTGACCAGGTGAATCTAGGTGAAAGTTATGATCCCTTATTGATGTCACTTGTTAAATCCACTTCAATCAGTATAGATGAAGGGGAGGAGACCAGTTAAAGAAGGATTTGTTTATCCTTGAGACATTTGAGACATGGATTGTGTGTTTGTGTGACATTCAGAGGGTGAACGGGAAAGACAAAATATTTAAATGCCTTTGAATGGGGTATGGTAGTAGGTGCCAGGCACACCAGTTTGAGTGTCAAGAACTGCAATGCTGCTGGGTTATTCCACGCTCAACAGTTTCCTGTGTGATTCAAGAATGGTCCACCACCCAAAGGACATCCAGCAAACATGACACAACTGTGGGAAGCATAGGAGTCAACATGGGCCAGCATCCCTGGGGAACGCTTTCGACACCTTGTAGAGTCCATGCCCCAACGAACTGAGGCTGTTCTGAGGGAAGGTGTTCCTAGTGTGTGGTACACTCAGTGTATAGGGAACAGGGTGTCATTTGGGACGCAGCCCTTGACTCATGATTTGTGCCTCCAATAGGTCTTCAGCTGGAACACTACTTAAAAAGACACTGTCAAGATCCCACATTTTCTCTGCGAACTCAACCACTTCTTAGGGGGAGATGATGCCTACATGTTTATATGCTAACCTCATTCGCAAAGATAAACAGCATGATGAGATGGATGGTGTTCTTTTTTGAAGGTGCATAGAGTACAGTAGAAGAGCCTAAACGTACAACTACTATCAGCTTTAAAGTGTTTAACATAGCCTATATGCATTTAAATCTACGATGCATAATTGGTGTCAACAAGCCACCTGAAATTGTTTCGCTAAGTCTACATCCTCATAAAAATGGACCTGTTTTTGGGCGGAAATGTTCAAAACAGTTAATACTGCCTATGTAAAATAGTTTGATTTTAGGCAACGACGTGTAATTCCTCCCAATTCCATTTCGGTAGTTAATGTAGAGACCCTTGACAAACCTGTCCATAAATCTGCATTCAAGCCTTGCTGTGGAGCACAACAACTCTCCAATGGCAGGTAGAGAGAATTAAAAGCAATTAAAACCACCATAATTATGCAGTTAAGTTAAGTGAGGAAAATGACTAATTTAGTTTAATGCAGCTTCCTTCAGTGCGTAAGCCACAGTCAGGGGCCACGAGTCACTGTTCATTATGGAGTTTGTTCTACAATCTTAAAATTCAATCTTATTAAATATGACTGAGTTCATAACCAGAGTAAAGCACAAGTTCTGGCTTTCCATGGGGGTTGGAAGGCATTTCAAGACAAATGAACAATTGCCAAGTGGAAAATGCCTCCCCAAAATGCCTGTCTTCATATTCCAAAAGATTGTGCAAGGAGGGATAGCAACATACACAGAACTGGCTCCACTACCAGCCAAGAATAACAAACAGACCTATAACCTAAGAGTACAGGACAGGTAGGACTATAACCTACGGGTAAAGGACAGCTAGGCCTACTGTATATCCTACGAGTACAGGACAGGTAGGCCTACTGTATAACCTACGAATACAGGACAGGTAGACCTATAACCTACGAGTACAGGACAGGTAGGCCTATAACCTACGGGTTTCTTTCTGGGATTGTCCAGAACAATAACACTATACACACTACACTCACTCCAGGGGAAGGCATGAGAAATAAACCTGTGAGAAATAAAGCACAGTATAATCAAAATGACCAACAGACAGATATGAGCAGAGTGCGGGTCCCGCTCTTCCTCTGCAATAAATGCACAATTTGACAAAGTTCAAATCCTGAGGAAGTGAACAGGGAGGATCTGCTAGGTCTTAGAAAGGGAGATGTCCATGTATACTGGGACTATAAATCATACACAAAGGTTATTTTTGACTGGTAAAGTTGCATACCAGAACAATTTCACAACACAGAGCTGTGAATTATAAGTTGGGGTCAAGAGCACTGTCAAGAACACTACTTTCCCCTGACATGGCTGTGTTTCACACCTAGCTGGGCACAGTGCAATAACATCATTTAAACATGTTTTCAGGGCAGTCATCATTTCATGACTGAGCCATGGATTTGAAATTGAGTAATCTCAGAAGTTCTACTTTAAAATGGAACTTAGGTTAGAACAGGTTAGAATATTCTGATTGGATTTGCAATGTGATTATGAACTTCTGACCTTGTAGTAATTCAAGGATTGTTTTGTGTGCCACTACCAAGTTTACAATGCACGGAACCCTCAACTGTATTCTTTTAATAAACTAAATGTCCTATATGTCCCACTGGTGAGTTGTATTCATATTGTTTCTCATTTCCTTTTAGATTTATATCCTTCCCATCTTCCGCATGTCCGTTTATTTTCAACCTCCCTGCATCCTTTGAGGTTTAAGTCACAATAGATAACAATTTTATTTCCATTTACTTCCCTGTCTTGATTTCCTTCTGTTTATGGGCTCTCTGTATTTTTAGCTCTTTGTCCTCGGTGACTGTCTAGCCTTGTGTTACGAATCCCTTTGGCCCGGCAGTCTAGTAACGAGATCCGTAACATAACTCACGCAAAGTATAGTAGTGAAAAAGTAACAGTGAGAACGAAAAACCAGACAACTAAATTACCGTCAAACACTCATGGTTTATTTTTAAACACACGGTAAAGGGGAGCCGGAAAAGGGGCTGAGCTGGACCCAAGGAAATAAATAATAAGCATCCAAAAACACCCCTAAGCTAGACTACCTGCTTCAACAACAGCTAACTAACCAAAAATACAGTGGGTGGTCCGCCCAGTTATAACTAGTGTATTTAGACAAAGTTTACCTACGGGTAGTGTATGCCCATGGGCAACTTGTCTTGGTACCCCCTTTCCCACCATCAAACAAACAGTCAAACACCATAACAAAACAATACTCACAGGATAACGGACGAAGTGACATGTAGTTGCAAAAACAAAAGGGATCTCTGCATACAAAGAGAGAGACAGAGAGATCTCTGCATACAAAGAGAGAAGGAGAGAGAGATTGAGACTAGAGGTCGACCGATTAATCGGAATGGCTGATTTAAAGTTTTCATAACAATCGGAAATCGGTAATTTTGGATGCCGATTTATATATTTTTTTACACCTTTGTTTAACTAGGCAAGTCAGTTAAGAACACATTCTTATTTTCAATGACGGCCTAGGAACGGTGGGTTAACTGCCTTGTTCAGGGGCAGAACGTCAGATTTTTACCTTGTCAGCTCAGGGATTCAATCTTGCAACCTTACGGTTAAGTAGTCCAACGCTCTAACCACCTGCCTCATGAGGAGCCCGCCTGTTACGCGAATACAGTAAGAAGCCAATGTAAGTTGCTAGCTAGCATTAAACTTATCTTATAAAAAACAATCAATCAATCATAATAACTAGTTATAACTACACATGGTTGATGATATTACTAGTTTATCTAGCGTGTCCTGCGTTGCATATAATCTATGCAGTGCGCATTCGCGAAAAAGGACTGTCGTTGCTCCAACGTGTACCTAACCATAAACATCAATGCCTTTCTTAAAATCAATACACAGAAGTATATATTTTTAAACCTGCATATTTAGCTAAAAGAAATCCAGGTTAGCAGGCAATATTAACCAGGTGAAATTGTGTCACTTCCCTTGCGTTCATTGCACGCAGAGTCAGAGTATATGCAACAGTTTGGGCCGCCTGGCTCATTGCGAACTAATTGCCAGAATTTTACGTAATTATGACATAACATTGAAGGTTGTGCAATGTAACAGGAATATTTAGACTTATGGATGCCACCCGTTAGATAAAATACAGAACGGTTCCGTATTTCACTGAAAGAATAAACGTTTTGTTTGCAAGATAATAGTTTCCGGATTCGACCATATTAATGACCTAAGGCTCGTATTTCTGTGTGTTATTATGTTAAAATTAAGTCTATGATTTGATAGAGCCGTCTGACTGAGCGATGGTAGGCACCAGCAGGCTCGTAAGCATTGATTCAAACAGCACTTTCGCAATGCTTGAAGCATTGCGCTGTTTATGACTTCAAGCCTATCAACTCCCAAGATTAGGCTGGTGTAACCAATGTGAAATGGCTAGTTAGTTAGCGGGGTGCGCGCTAATAGTGTTTCAAACGTCACTCACTCTGAGACTTGGAGTAGTTGTTCCCCTTGCTCTGCATGGGTAACGCTGCTTCGAGGGTGGCTGTTGTCGATGTGTTCCTGGTTCGAGCCCAGGTAGGAGCGAGAAGAGGGATGGAAGCTATACTGTTACACTGGCAATACTAAAGTGCCTGTAAGAACATCCAATAGTCAAAGGTATATGAAATACAAATCGTAGAGAGAAATAGTCCTATAATAACAACAACCTAAAACTTCTTACCTGGGAATATTGAAGACTCATGTTAAAAGGAACCACCAGCTTTCATATGTTCTCATGTTCTGAGCAAGGAACTTAAACGTTAGCTTTCTTACATGGCACATATTGCACTTTTACTTTCGTCTCCAACACTTTGTTTTTGCATTATTTAAACCAAATTGAACATGTTTCATTATTTATTTGAGGCCAATTTGATTTTGTTGATGTATTATATTAAGTTAAAATAAGTGTTCATTCAGTATTGTTGTAATTTTCATGATTACAAATAAATAAATAAAAATAAAAAATAAAATAAAAATCGACCGATTAATCGGTATCGGCTTTTTTTGGCCCTCCAATATCGGTATCGGCGTTGAAAAATCATAATCAGTCGACCTCTAATTGAGACACAGAGAGATCGAGCTCCAGAGAAAACAACTGAATGGGTTTTTAAACCAAGGGAAAGGAGATGTGATTGGGTAATGGAAACAGGAGGTGTGTCTTCTGATTGATGACTGATTGGGGAATGATGATTGCCATCTGTGAGGGGAGAGAAAAGAAATACACACAGGATACCTGTATCCGTATCACTCCCACCCTTAAAAGAGCAACCCTAGGGGGGATTGCGACCACAGTATTTACAAAACATACCAAAAATCATCATATTTACACACGAGACAAAGCATCTGCTAATACATTTTCAGAACCCTTTTTGTGGCGGATCTCCAAATTATAATTCTGCACAATAAGCGGCCAACGCATAAGGCGCTGGTTCTGGTTGTACATCCGGTGGAGAAACACTAAGGGGTTATGGTCAGTATATACGATCACTGGTAGGGCACTGGAACCAATATATACCTCAAAGTATTGCAGAGCTAACAACAAAGCTAGAGCTTCTTGTTCAATGGTTGCGTAATTTGCCTGACATTTGTTAAATTTGAGAAAAATAACAAACGGGATGATCCACTCCACTCTTGTCCTGCTGCAGTAGAACAGCACCAGCACCTCTGGCACTAGCATCTACCTCAAGTTTAAACGGTTGTTCAAAATCCGGAGCAGCAAGTACAGGGGTATTACATAAGAGTGCTTTAGCAGTATCAAAAGCTACCTTGCAATCAGGGGACCACTCAAACGATCTAGCCGGACTGAGCAAATCGGTCAATGGAGCAACTACCGCAGAGAAATATTTACAGAAACTACGGTAGTAGCCAACCATCCCTAAAAAGCGGCGTAGCTCTCGTCTGGTGGTAGGTGCGGGGAATGCAGTTATAGCCAAGACCTTGGCATCAACAAGGCGCACCTGTCCATGGCCGACCTCTTTGCCGAGATAGGTAACAGTAGCCTTCCCAAACTCGCACTTTGCCAAGTTCAGGGTTAGAGAAGCAGCTGCCAAACGTTCACATACTACCCTTAGAGAGTTAACATGATCTGACCACTCAGACGATTAAATTACTAGAGCATCAAGGTAGGCACTACAATTGGGAACGCCAGCTAACACGGCGTTAACCAGTCGTTGGAAAGTAGCTGGTGCATTCCGCATCCCAAAAGCCATGACTGAGTACTGTAGGAAGTTGTCTGGGGTCACAATGGCAGAAATCTCAGAAGCACGTGAGGTTAACGGAACCTGCCAGTAACCTTTTAAGAGGTCCAACTTAGTTACATAAGTAGCAGCACCAACAGTGTCGATACAGTCGTCCAGTCTGGGTAACGGGAACGAATCTGGCATTGTGACAGAATTTACCATTCGATAATCTGTACATAACCTGGACGTACCATCAGGTTTAGGAACCAGAATGCAAGGAGAACTCCAAGGGCTTGAACTTGGCATAGCCAGGTCATTCTCCAACAAATATCTCACCTCATCCATCATTATCTTCCTCTTAGAAGCGTTGACACGATATGGGTGTTCCTTGATAGGGGCAGCATTTCCAATATTAATGTCATGTTCCAACACGTTTGTGCGAGTAGGAACCTCATTAAAGAGATGGAAAACTGTGTAGTAGCCTCACAACATCGTCGGCCTGTCCGTCCGTTAAATGAACCAGACCTGACTGGAGAGACAGCAGCATTTCTGAGTTGGGCAATCTTGCTCACTGCTGCTGAGTATTGCACACCTCTAATCCATCTCCATCAACGTCATTAATATAACAGTCCACTATCATAGCAGAGGAGACAGCAGTACCTTCCGCTGTTTTTGAACTATCTAACTGGGTGATGGGTCGGGTGTGATATGCTTTCAACATGTTAATGTGGCACACACGAGATTGGCGTTTTCTATCAGGAGTTTTAAGCACATAATCAGTTTCACTTAATTTATTTTCAATGAAATAAGGACCAGAGAAACGAGCTGACAGTGAAGATCCTGGAACAGGCAATAACACCAGTACTTGGTCACCTGGCTGTGGTGGACGAGAAACAGCCTGTTTATCATAGTGTCTTTTCATACTTCTCTGTGAGGAAGACAGAGCTTCCTTGGCGAGAGCACAGGCTTGGTGTAGGCGCTCACGAAAGCGACTAACGTAGTCCAACACATTCTCATCTCCTGTACACAACTCTTGGGACAAAAACTGTTCTTTAAGGACTTTCATTGGTCCTCTCACTGTGTGACCAAACACTAGTTCAGCCGGGCTGAACCCTAGGGACTCCTGTACAGTTTCACGAGCAGCAAACAAAACTAGAGGAACTCCCTCATCCCAATCTTTCTCAGATTCCAAACAATATTTACGTAGCATAGACTTCAATGTCTGATGCCAACGTTCAAGCGCACCCTGAGACTCTGGGTGATATGCGCTTGACACACGGTGCGTAATTGACAAGGATTTTAACACCTGCTTGAAGAGCTTTGATAGGAAATTGGTACCTTGATCACTTTGTACCACCTTAGGTAACCCGAATGTCGTGAGGAATTTAATTAAGGCTTTACTCACTACCGGAGCTATAATCCTTCACAGAGGAATGGCCTCGGGGTATCTTGTTGCCATACACATAATTGTTAACAGAAACTGGTTACCCGATTTTGTCTTCGGTAACGGTCCAACACAATCAACCACCACTTGTTCGAATGGTTCACCTATGACAGGTATTGGACAAAGAGGAGCGGGAGGAATAACCTGATTTGGTTTTCCTGTTATCTGACATGTGTGGCATGTCTGACAGAACTGAGCCACATCTTGTTTTAAGCCTGGCCAAAAGAAATGTCGAAGGATCCGATCAAGTCTTTGTGATTCCTAAATGACCAGACCACTGGTGATCATGAGCAAGGGATAACACATTTTGTCTAAAGGCTGTAGGAATCACTATTTGGTAAACAGCATTCCAGTCTCCGCCCGCGTCATCATGGGATGTCCATTTACGCATGAGGAGATTACCATCAATGAAGTAAGCCACGTTCTTCTTCTTTACCTCTTCCAATGAGACAACCCTAGAAAAACATTTAGCAAACCTATTGTCAACCTTTTGGTTAGCAATCAGCTGCTCACGAGTGACTGGTAACTGTATTGCATCAGCAATAAGTTCAACATTCTTCGCTTCTTTCCTGGGCTGTTTGTCAGAGGTGATCAGCTTCCCAGAGGTAGCACCCAACCCATCCTCTTGATCAACCTCTTTGAACAGAACAGTGTTTGACAAATCTATTACGTCTCCCACTTGTCGTGCCTGAGCACGAGTGACAGCACAAGCAGGGAACACATGTGGATAACTCTGTGCCAGCTCATTGGAGATAGTGGTCACTTTTATCCAATACTTCCAATACGGGTACTACCTTTCCTCCGGCAATATCGTTACCCATTATAAAGGTCACACCTTTTACTGGCACCATAGGACGTACCCCCACTCTGAATATTCCACTGATTAATTCAGAGCGTACATTCACAAAGTGCAATGGCACTGGGACAAAACCCATTTCAATACCCTGAACTAACACTAAGGATTTTAACCGGACGCTGAGACGCTTCGTCATTCACTAGGGATACAAACCCCTCGAAAATGAACGGTTCATAACTGCGGTCAGGGACTGAGACTTTCAAACTACATTTACCCTGAGGCACCTGTTTCGTTTCAGACCTCACCACCTGTTGGCGGCTTGGCACGAAGAGGCATCCCTTGTTTGCATTTTAGCAGGAAGCAATCATTAATCATATGTCCCACCTTATGGCAATAGAAACAGGGACGCTCATTTTTCTGGCGTGCTTGATATACTACTGCTGGCCGACTACGGCTAAAAGTAGGCAACTCGGTGGCTCTACTCTCAGTATGAGCCGAAAACACGCTCTTGTGCGTCAACACAAACTCGTCTGCCAACACAGACACTTCTGACAGGGAGGATACTTTCTGTTCGTTTAGGTAAACTACAATGCGTTCGGGTAAGCAATTTTTAAACTCTTCCAACAAGATTAACTCCCGGAGAGAGTTTAAATCAGTTACCTTGCTAGCAGCATGCCATTTATCAAACAGATTCCCTTATCTCTAGCAAATTCCACATAAGTCTTACTAGAAGACTTTCTATGAGACCTAAATCTCTCTCGGTATGCCTCCGGCACAAGCTCATAGGCGCAAAGAACAGTAGCTTTGACCACTTCATAATTCAAACTGTCTTCAAGAGGTAGCGCTGACAAAACCTCCTGGGCTTTACCAGTTAATATACACTGAAGTAATAGGCACCATACCTCTTCAGGCCATTTCAATGCTACACGTTCAAAAACACAAAAATAGGAGTCAACCTCTGACTCTCTGAACAAAGGTACCAAGGCAATCTGCCTACTAATGTCAAAAGTGGTGGAAGCTCCAGTTGGTGAGGACTGCTCACTAACAGGCACAGCAGGAACGGAGGCTAGCCTCGCGGTCTCTGCCTCCAGTTCCATCTGGCGCATTTTGAACTCCAACTGCCGCTGTTCTCGTTCTTTTTCTTCCTTAATTTTACACATCTCCAACTGGAGATTCTCTCGCCTAATTTACGCTCTCTCTTCCGCCTCCAGTTGGAACTGTATTGAACGGACATCCCTCCTCGCATCACCGGTTGACTGTGGGGAGAGTGGATCAAAACGGGGCAATGTGGCTGGAGCTTTAGACTCGCTCTCATTCTCAGACACCAACGGGCTTACAGGAGCAGCAACATCCCCTACAGGGGTAGTAGGCTCAGGCAGCGGTAATATAAGCACTTGTTCTTCCAACAAAACATTTAACACCAGTTGCTTAACCTCCACTTTAACTAAACTCTGCGGGATCGATACAGAATAATGGTCAGCCAAGGTCAGTAAATCAACTCTACGACATTTGTCAAAAGCCTCCCACGTAGGGTTATCCAAAAAGGATTTCAAATCAAAAGTAGCCATTTTGAAATACTACTTATACACAAGAGCCAACAAATAGCAAACACTAACGCTACATCAGCTATTACGCTCAACACTGAACTAGACAACTAACAAGGTGGGACGCTACCGTCTCATGTACCCTAGAGAGGTTTAAAGGCCCGGGCCATCCACCAAGCCAATAACTACAACGATAACTAATGATAAACAATAGGCTACATAACTATAAAATGTTGAGCATCCACACTAGAGGAAAGTTGATAGTTTATCGATCTACAGTCCTACACCAGTTAATCAACACATCCTACACACTGCTATTAATAAGGTGGTAACAAGACCATTCATGAGGTCTCTAACACACAGATACTGGTTTAGACCATTCAGTGCTTTCAGGGTGTGTTCATTGTCATACTGACAATTGCAAATAATACATCAATGTACATGTAGGCCTAATTAAAAATAATATAGTAACTCATATTTAAATGTAGCAATTCGACAACAAACACTTTTTAGCCTACGCATATTTTAGATCTACATTGCCATGTTGATCAAGTGATTTCCATAATTCTTTTGGTTCTTCTTTTTCACTGTGCTCATCTCTTTCTGTCCTGTGCAAATATCTGCAAAGCATCAGTGCAACAATGTTATCATAACCGGCCAAAAGTGATCACACCAATGCACTACCTCTCCTACACTTTCCCAGCATGCATTTTCTATGCTGTTGGCCTGTTTCACATTCAGCAATTTAAAAAAGCAAGCCTGCTTCTTTTCCCAAATAGGCTATTAGGCCTAGTATAAAAAATTATTTAAATGTCCTGTCACTTTTGTAGCCTATAGCTTTTCCTGGGATTTCAAGAGAAGAGGAACGGCCTATTGCGAAGAGGCTTGCGTAGCCTATTGCGAAGAGGCTTGCGTAGCCTATTGCGCACGGGAACAGCTGGAAGAGAGAAGCTAGTGATGTGTAGCCGAAGTAAGAAGCTAAATATTGGCTAGATATTAGGCGATTCATTAGCTAAATATACAAGTAACCAGATTATGAAATGGCAGATCTGTAGTGCATTCCTCCAGGCTGCGCTCTTTGTTCCCGGGCATGCAAAGCTCCACTATTGATTAAATCCAGTGGCGACCCATCATTCAGGGAAGGTGGGGCAGAGCCTGTTTAAGCCCCACCTGTTTTGAGCTCCACATTTTTTGCAAAAAAATTATAAATACAATGACAAAATTGGGCTTACCTGTTTTTCATGTTATTTTTGGCATTAATGTGTCACATATCAGTTTGTAAACAATGAAAAAAATATATATAATTGAGTTAATAAAGCCGCATACAAACATGGTCTCTTTTTTGTTTTCTTGAGTAAGGCAGCTCCAAAATGCAGGTGTTTCTGCCTAGCTCAGTTCTATCCAATTCCTCCCCCTTGTTCAGTTCAGTCCAGTTCACATTCATGGGAAGACAGAGGGTGTCCCCCAAATTGTGGTGGTGGGGCAGGCAAGCAGAAACGCTACCCTATTGTTTCAGTTTTTTAGGGACAATAAATGTATTCTACCTAGGCTACACCAACTGTAAACTGCAGTGAATAGCCTATGTCGTTTGAATAACCGCTCAAAAGCCGGGCGTTTTGAATGCATATTCATTTCGAAATAACTGCATCTAGCCTGCCTGATTGGGCAACCATTTGGATCAGATATGGGGGTTTTCTAGGCAGTTTAGCCTACAAGGTCCAGGCACATTAGCAGGACAGTAATATGGTGTATTTTGTCATGATGTATCAGCTAACAGAAACATTCTAATGCAGGGACTAGTGGCGCGCATATGAATTATGATAATGCGCGAGGAGGAAGAAATGTATCCATAGTTTCCGCGTTTGGTGGAAATGGGTGGAGGCAGCAAACAATGTACCATGCCAGCTGTGATTTACAACCTGATAGCAATATTTTTGGGACAACCAACAAATGTATTGGTGAATTATATTACTCATGTATTGAACTGCATCCATCTATTCTGCCAACAATGCCTTACTGTACGTCATGGAATTTTTGGTCAAATAAAACAATAATAAAAATAAAAAAAACTCTTATAAAGTTGGTTTTGTGGTATAAACTGGGAATTTTATATTTTTGACTGATATTATGATTGTCTGTTTGTTTCATATCTGCAAAGTAGTTAAAACACTGCCAGTTCTACTTTAACGATTGGCTAAATTCCACCTACTGGTTAGTCAGGTTTAATGCAAAAAGTTAAGCTTATGGGCTTGTTCGACATTGCAGCAGACAGTGCAGACGACTGCCAACTGACTAATCTACAAATCACCTTGCATCATAAATAAGATTTTTTTTCTTAACTGACTTGCCTAGTTAAATAAAGGTTAAATAAAAAAAGAACTACTTATTATTTGTAGACTAGTCAGTCAGTCACAATTTACCCATGATACATTATGGTTTTGATGCTCTTGAACACGGCCTATAACTCAAAACACCTGACATACCTGTAGCACTCCAGGACCAGGGTTGCCTTCAATAAGCCTGATGAATATTCAAGTACAGGTTTATGAAGCAGATTCTTCTCAGGGATTAAACAGGCAATTGGCTAGTTGTTCCTGAGGAATAACTAAGCGATATCAGAGGTAGATTAATTTGACAAAATTCCAGTTATAAATGCATTGGGACAATTGTGTATGAATACGACATGTGCTTGATGTTTGGCATGTTGAATGAATGACATTGAAATATTGAATGATATTGATTAACAAAAATGTCACTGTCGCTAATTGTGACAGAAACACGGAGATGTTTGTTTCAACCATGCAGCAAAATGGTTCAACCACAACGAGGGCTACAATTGTAGCGCAATATTTCATAAATAACACTAATATTTGGTGGTCTATAAGTGGTATAAAACGAAACTGATTGATACATTGTCAGATATAACTACAATAACAAGGTATTATGTCAAGTGCAGACAGGCGTCACGTGACTGTCAGTGGATGTTTGTCCCCCCCCCCACAAGGCTGTATCCAACTAATGCAGCTTTTGCTGTTTTGTTTAGGTTGTGATGCTTGTAATATTGCGAAATATTGTCGTAGGATAGAACTGAAACTTTATTCAGATAATACGAATAGAAAAATAGTCGTTTGTGTCGATTTAGCCTTTCTGCTAGTGACCTCTCACCTACTTTCATGGTCCTTGAAGTGCGATTATCATTTGCAAGTTATACCACCAATATTCACATCCACGAAAGCTATATTATTATTAACTTTGTGTGAAATTGAATCATGATTGTATTATTCTGTGTTTGATTGTTGTAATGGTACGCTAATTAACTGGCTACCAGTCTTGCATACCTTTTTAAGAGATTCCTTCAACGCAAAATGCTCTGGTGTGTAGAGTAAATGATCAGCCGTTATCTCTGAACCACTGGCCGTTTGGGGTTTAGATGACACATTTTCAGTCAGCTTCCTTGTACTGCTTAGCGAGGTTAATTTGGAGAAATGACGGCTTACTACCAAGTTCAGTCGCTGAGCCATTTCTGTACAAGTAACAGTTTCTGTTGTGTGCGGCAATGAGCTGCACATGCGCAAATGGTAGTGTCACATAGGCTATTGCAACGTTCACAGAAATTGGGAACTCGGAAATCTGCGACTTCAATGCGCTCATTTTCTAGAGATCCGTCTTTCCGACCTGAAGATCACTGACGTCAAGATGTGATTTCGTATTTTACCGAGTTCCCAGTTGTTTTCAACGCGGCATATATGCAGTTGTAGGTCATGCAAGGCAAAGTAGCAAGCTGTAGGCTAGAAAGGGGGATTCCATGATGTTCAGGTGAGCTGCCCATAACATACATGTTCCTTACTTTCATAACTACTTTTTTCCCCATTGATGGCAGATTTGTCATTACCATCTTGTGTCTATAAGCATGTGTCTATAAGCCTGTAAAAATACTCTGTCTTTCACACAACATTCAGGGTGACTGTGGTTTTGTCCAATAATGAAACAGATGGTGCACACTCAGACTATAGACATTCTCATGGGAGACAAGCTCTTTACTGACAATATAAACCATCCAACAAAGCTCTGACAATCATTCCAAAAACAACCCTTATGTACTGCATCACTCCAAGGAGGGATCACAATCTAGAAGGATTCATTTACATGGTTTCATGAGGTTTAGATTTATTTACATCTGTTTTTTTTACCATCTCCTCTCGGTTAGCTATTGGTGATCCAACTATGTTTCCTAGGAAGGGGGAATGTCCTTGGGCACTAGAGAGGGTCTAATCAGTGAAAGAAAAGCTCCACTGTCTGTTCTGAATCCTGTCTTCTTCAGCAGACGACACATCCACCTTTCAACTCCTTGAATGGGTTCTTGTCTTCTGCGATGCCTTTGACCAGAGTGTCCTCTTCTACACCGGCCTGAACCGCCTCCATAAACTCAGTACAGCACTTAGACGTCTGTCATACAAAAGAAGGGTTAACATGTAACACACACAATATCAGGAATGCATTTACATTTTACGACTACGTGAACAGCGACTTTTCAGTTACTGGCTCCTGACCGCTAGGTTACCTGTCATTACAGTCTCTTTTGATGACCAATCCATTCCACTTTGGAACATTTCATGGCTTTTTATCCATGTACAAATGTATTACTATTCCACCTATTATTATTACATAGAAATTACTTTTACAATTGGAAAAATTATCAATCAAAGTAAAGTGGTCAAATTTACCATCCATCTCTCAAGCTTGACTTCAATCTTCTTTTGGTCTCTTTCCATTTTAGCCTTATCCACGTCTGTCAACTCGTCCATATTTATCACCCCCGGCATTGTCTGTCAAATAATAAAAATACATTGTTGCCAAAGGGAAGGTAAACATATTCTTAAAGCAGAGCCACACTCACAAAAACTATTTTAGAATGTGTCTCGTAGAACCATGACAATCCTCATTGTATGCATTAGGCTGCGTATCTTTTGTTATTTTGTTGATTAGGGTTGTGGATATTATTTTATTTGATAAGAATTGCCCCCAATACTACACTCAGATTATCCATTCCCTATCCCTAATGAATGTAATAGCATTAATTTATCAAATATTTATATTAATTGGAAAAAATACAAGAAAAAAATACTTACCGCGTTTTACGGGTAACTGTCTTCCACCCCTGAATACTGCCAGAGAAATCCCTCTCCTATCCCTCAATCCGGGTTATAAAGTAATCTGCATAAACATCCTAATCTCTTAATCTGATTAAAACTATGCCCTTTATTCCAACACTGCAGCATCGTAGGGGCCACTCTCCAGGTGTCTGTTATGAGTCTCTTTTTTAAACCACATGGCCGTTGTGTTATGACGTCTAAGAATTGCGATGAGAGTGGAAGAATATGAATAATATGTGGATACCTACAATATTTTGCCTGTGATTCTCTTCACTGTTCCAATGCCGATATGGGTCAAGGGGAATGACACGGCAGTTCAGGTTAGCATGACAAGAAGGCTAATCTGTATTTACCCTCAACCTGTCATGTTGAAGGATACATAATCATTACAAATATGACAATGACAGCAGTTCTCCAGGAAGTAAAGTATATGGGATGGATGAGCTTCAACTGAAATCATAGAGAGATATGGCAACAGCTGCCTCCATGAGTTGTGAAGGCTAGTAATCTAAATAACTATTAGTCTACATGTTCTATGCCTTTGGGATGAAGCAAGGTTACATGAGTTTTCAGTGCAGATAAAAAGCGTAGATTAAGGAAAAATACTGCAACAGATGGATCCATTTTAGACGATACTATTATCCAGAGCAATTTACAGTAGTGAGTTCATACATTTTGATACTGATCCCCCATGGGAATCGAACCCACAACCCTGGCATTGTAAGCGCTACCAACTGAGCCACATGGGACCATCAGATGTGTAGAGATGTGTAGCCTATGGATCTATTAGCCTACATTTTCTATGGCTTTTAGATGTAGCAAGGTTACATGTCAGTGCAGAGAGAAAATGCAAACAGAAAAAATGTGGGAGTATGGAGCTTGCCAGCTTGTAGTCCTAAAAAACGAAAATGAATGGGGGAGAAATGGGTTTTGGAGGTTAACACAGGTTTATGAGATCATATACATTTTGTTCTATGTGTTAATATCAGTCAGATAACATGACCTTTATGAATTATGAAGATTTTATGTGCTTTATTTTATTTCATTACATCAACTCTAATTGTATTAGTCGCATACACATATAGCAGATGTTATTGCGGATGTAGCGAAGTGCTTGTGTTCCTAGCTTCAACAGTGCAGTAAAATCTAACAATTCACAACAATACAAACAAATCTAAAAGTGAAAGAATGGAATTAAGAAATATATAAATATTAGGATGAGCAATTTTGGCGATTACAGCCTCGAGTCTTCTTGGGTTTGACACTACAAGCTTGTCACACTGGTATTTGGGGAGTTTCTCCCATTCTTCTCTGCAGATCCTTTCAAGCTCTGTCAGGTTGGATGGGGAGAGTTGCTGCACAGCTATTTTCAGGTCTCTCCAGTAGAGGTCAACCGATTATGATTTTTAAACGCCGATACCGATTATTGGAGGACTAAAAGAAGCCGATACCGAATAATCGGACGATTTTTATATATATATATTTGTAATAATGACAATTACAACAATACTGAATTAACACTTATTTTAACTTAATATAATACATAAATAAAATCAATGTAGTCTCAAATAAATAATGAAACATGTTCAATTTGGTTTAAATAATGGAAAAACACGGTGTTGGAGAAGAAAGTGAAAGTACAATATGTGCCATGTAAAAAAGCTAACGTTTAAGTTCCTTGCTCAGAACATGAGAACATATGAAAGCTGGTGGTTCCTTTTAACATGAGTCTTCAATATTCCCAGTTAAGAAGTTTTAGGTTGTAGTCATGTCACGGTTGTCGTAATGAGCGTAACAAGGCACAGCGAGAGTATAGTTCCACATATTTTTTAATCTCCGTGAAACAAACAAAACAATAAAGAAACGTGAAGTCATGACGTGCACACAGGCAACTAAACACAAACAATATCCCACAAAATACAGGTGGGGGAATGGCTACCTAAATATGATCCCCAATCAGAGGCAACGATAAACAGCTGCCTCTAATTGGGAACCATATTAGCACCAACATAGAAATAGACATACTAGAACACCCCCTAGTCACGCCCATGACATACTACACCATAGAGAACCAAGGGCTCTCTACTGTCAGGGCGTGACAAGTCATTATAGGAATTAAAGGACTATTTCTCTCTATACCATTTGTATTTCATTTACTTTTGACTATTGGATGTTCTTATAGGCACTATAGTATTGCCAACCTAATCTTGGGAGTTGATAGGCTTGAAGTCATAAACAGCGCTGTGCTTCAAGCATTGCGAAGAGCTGCTGGCAAACGCAGGAAAGTGCTGTTTGAATGAATGCTTACAGCCTGCTGCTGCCTAACACCGCTCAGTCAGACTGCTCAATCAAATCATAGACTTAATTATAATATAATAAACACATAAATACGAGCCTTGGGTCATTAATATGGTCAAATCCGGAACCTATCATTTCGAAACAAAACGTTTATTCTTTCAGTGAAACACAGAACCGTTCCGTATTTTATCGAACGGGTGGCATCCCTAAGTCTAAATATTGCTGTTACATTGCACAACCTTCAATGTTATGTCATAATTATGTAAAATTCTAGCAAATTAATTACGTTCTTTGTTAGGAAGAAATGGTCTTCACACAGTTCGCAACAAGAGTGGTGACCCAAACTGCTGCATATACCCTGACTCTGCTTGCACAAAACGCAAGAGAAGTGACACAATTTCCCTAGTGCCTGCTAACATGAATTTCTTTTAACTAAATATGCAGGTTTTAAAAAATATACTTGTGTATTGATTTTAAGAAAGGCATTGATGTTTATGGTTAGGTACGTTGGTGCAACGACAGTGCTTTTTTCACTAATGCGCTTGTTAAATCATCACCCGTTTGGGGAACTAGGCTGTGATTCGATGATAAATGAACAGGCACCGCACTGATTATATGCAACGCAGGACAAGCTAGATAAACTAGTAATATCATAAACCATGTGTAGTTAACTAGTGATTATATTAAGATTAATTGTTTTCATTGTTTTTTATATAGCAGTGTTTTACTTGCTATATTGTATTTACTTTGCCACCATGGCCTTTTTTTTGCCTTTACCTCCCTTATCTCACCTCATTTGCTCACATTGTATATAGACTTATTTTTCTACTGTATTATTGACTGTATGTTTGTTTTACTCCATGTGTAACTCTGTGTTGTTGTATGTGTCGAACTGCTTTGCTTTATCTTGGCCAGATCGCAATTGTAAATGAGAACTTGTTCTCAACTTGCCTACCTGGTTAAATAAAGGTGAAATAAAAAATATAAATAAATAAATAAGATACGTTTAATGCTAGCTAGCAACTTACCTTGGCTCCTTGCTGCACTCGCGTAACAGGTGGTCAGCCTGCCACGCAGTCTCCTCGTGGACTGCAATGGAATCGGCCTTAATCGGCATCCAAAAATGCTGATTACCGATTGTTATGAAAACTTGAAATCGGCCCTAATTAAATCAGTCGACCTCTACTCTCTAGAGACATACGATCAAGTTCAAGGTTCAAGTCGATCAGGTTCAAGTTTACTGTAGAGGGGCTTCCGTCTGGCCACTCTAACATAAAGGCCTTGGGGCCTCCCGGGTGGCGCAGTGGTCTAGGGCACTGCATCGCAGCACTAGCTGTGCCACCAGAGTCTCTGGGTTCGCGCCCAGGCTCTGTCGCAGCCGGCCGCGACCGGGAGGTCCGTGGGGCGACGCACAATTGGCCTAGCGTCGTCCGGGTTAGGGAGGGTTTGGCCGGTAGGCCTTGTCTCATCGCACTCCAGCGACTCCTGTGGCGGGCCGGGTGCAGTGCGCGCTAACCAAGGGGGCCGGGTGCACGGTGTTTCCTCCGACACATTGGTGCGGCTGGCTTCCAGGTTGGCGGCGCGCTGTGTTAAGAAGCAGTGCGGCTTGGTTGGGTTGTGCTTCGGAGGACGCATGGCTTTCGACCTTCGTCTCTCCCGAGCCCGTACGGGAGTTGTAGCGATGATACAAGATAGTAATTACTAGCGATTGGATACCACGAAAATTGGGGAGAATACTTTTTTAAACATAAAGGCCTGATTGGTGGAGTGCTGCAGAGATGGTTGTCCTTCTGAAAGGTTCTCCCATTTCCACAGAGGCACACTGGAGCTCTTTCAAAGTGACCATCGGGTTCTTGATCACCTCCCTGACCAAGGCCCTTCTCCCCCCCATTGCTTAGTTTGGCCGGGTGGCCAGCTCTAGTAAGAGTCTTGGTGGTTCCAAACTTCTTCCATTTAAGAATGATGGAGGACACTGTGTTCTTGTGGACCTTCAATGGTGCCTTGACACAATCCTGTCTCGGAGCTCTACGGACAATTCCTTCGACCTCATGGTTTGGTCTTTGCTCTGACTTGCACTGTCAACTGTGGGACCTTATATAGACAGGTGTGTGCCTTTCCAAATTATGTCAATTGAATTTACCACAGGTGGACTCCAATCAAGTTGTAGAAAAATCTCAAGGATGATCAATGGAAATAGGATGCATCTGAGCTCAATTTTGAGTCTCAAAGCAAAGGGTCTGAATACTTATGTAAATAAGCAATTTTTTCTTCATTTTTAATACATTTGCAGAAATGTTTTAAAAATCCTGTTTTCGCTTTGTCATTATGGGATATAGTTCTCTTCTTATGTAATTGATATGTATTAGGAAATAGGCCTCTCTTCTTTGACCATGACTCTTATACAATATTCTATCAAATACAGGTCAGGTACAGATGTAGGATCTTAATATAAGACAGTTTGCTACAGCAGGAAAATAAAACTGCAGCAACAATAAATTTGAATTATTATGTGGATTACAGTGGAGGCTGCTGAGGGGAGGCCAGCTAATAATAATGGCTGAAATGGAGTCAATGGAGTGTTATCAACCACATGGAAACCACTTCTTTCACGTGTTTGATACCATTCCATTTACTCCATTCCAGACATTATTATGAGCCGTCCTCCCCTCAGCAGCCTCCACTGGTGGATTATAATTCATGGACATTTTGTAGGGGTATGTCAAAGGACAAAATCTCAATGAGGGGGAGAGTTTTTTTTTTTTATGCATCCAGGGAACCAGTTGTCGGTTAGGACATAAATAGGACACATTATAAAGCAGCTCATATTATATTTTCTCGCTCCACTCTCCTTGTTGAAAGGTAAGTAGCCTTGCACAAGCCTTGGCATGTGCAAGACGGAATGGCTCATAGTGTGAGGCAGCTTGATGTACAAGTACACCCCCTGGACAGGACGTTAGTCTATCGCAGGCCCTTACGTCTCAATCACACCGACAGCGTCATTGCACAAAACGGTATGCAGCATCTTCTGGATATGTGTGAAACAAAAGTTCAACATTTACCTTCTGCTACCATTCCTGTCAAGCCATCTATGTATACAGTTTGATGCATACTTTTGATGAATCCAATGTACGCAACACACAGAACGCACTGCATCTGCCTATGCAACGCAATGCTGTAAGGCAAACACAGCGTTCCATTGGAAATGAATGTACTGTACTTCTGGCGTACCAAAATGCAATGACGCTGTTGGTGTGATCGAGGCGTTACCCCCAATATATCTCTTTAATGCTGCGTGCCAAGCAGAGAGGATATGGGTCCCATTTTCACAGTCTTCTGATCTCAGGGTGGACACTAACTACAAGGCCACTGAGTTGGTCCTTTTTGAAACATGTATCTTCATACCTTTTAGAGTTCCCACCGGTTCACATTTCTACTGGTGTAAAGAGAATAGCTAATAAAGTTCACCAAGGCAGATCCTGCATGGATGCCCAGAGTTGTGATTGTTGTTGTTTCCCTAAAAGGAAACAGCCAGATGTGATGGGGACTATGACACAATAATGAATGACATAAGCTCAATGTGTTAATGTTTTATACTGTATCACTTCCTTAGAGACAAGGCAATATTTTGTGGTGAGTATGTGGACTATTCACACACATACTGTAAATCAATTTCATTCATCTGAATTAGATTTAGGCCTAAAACATGAACTGAATAGAATGTTAAAAGCCTGTAGCCCACATTAATAAATAAAGGCTCAAATTCTAGATCTAATAATTTGTTATAATTAATTACTAGAAAACACTTTGCAAAGTGAGTGGTGCAGCGGTCTAAGGCACTGCATCTCAGTGCAAGAGGCGTCACTATAGTCCCTGGTTCGAAACCAGGCTGAATCACATCCGGCTGTGATAGGGCAGCGCACAATTGGCCCAGCGTCGTCTGGGTTTGGCCGGGGTAGGCCGTCATTGTAAATAAGAATTTGTTCTCAACTGACTTGCCTAGTTAGATAAAGAAAAAAATAAAGTAGAAGAAAAACAATAATTAACATTGTCATATGTTATCTACTCCAATGACAACATGACACATATGGTCATAAATCTGTTAACAAATCCTTCTTCTCTTGATACTCCCATAGTAGTTTCGTTCCCAGACTAGCCAACATTTATTGTAGTCTATTTCCACATCAATGTTTGGACCGTATCTATTGCGCACGATGAAGGACGTTTGACATATTGCGTTATTAGTTCAACAGTGTATGAACGTGACGTTGTCTATGATGCAGATCAAAACATTAATCAGGTCGTTCCTACTACGGAAATTATCCATTATAGCCCGCCCCTCGAGCCGCTTGGGAAAGCGTTTACAAGAGTATAAATGGCTGTACTGATGCGGCGAAAAGTGAGAAGAGTTAGGAGAATTGAACTTGGGGAAAATCTACAACAATGGAGCTCAGTTCATTGATTTTTCTGATCCTTTCATGCTCTCTTTGTTACGTTTTTGCATTGTCACCGAAACAAGGTAAAGAAAAATAATTGTATGTATTTTTAATAGCGTAACTGGTAATAGCCACATTAATATTTTATTCGTTTTTCTCGACGCCAAAATACTTTGCAATCATAATCAATCGATGGGCGTTGGCTCATGACTTTTCAGTAGTGATAAAGTTGTTGTTGACATGAATCTGTACTTCAACAGAGATTCCTTGACCTAGTTTTGCAGCCAGCAATAGTGTTGATGTTGTGTGTTTCTGCTCATTTCAGAGGTGTGTCTACTTCAAGTAGATGAGGGACCTTGCAGAGGAAATATCCAACGTTACTACTACAATACTATCACTCAACAATGCGAAGAGTTTGTCTATGGAGGCTGCCAAGGGAATGCAAACAACTTCATGAGTTTTCTGGCGTGTCAGAAAGCATGTTTTAGAATACCAAGTACGTTTTAATTTTTTATACAAGTCTGTTTTTGTGTGGTATTCTCAGTTTTTTTTCTTTGCATTTAAAAATTCTACAAATTCAGTATTTATTTAGATTATAGGCCATTTTATGTCATCAAAACAATTCTAAATCATGAATTGTATGAACATCTAGCCTACAGCACCTTTGAAAAGTTTTGTGGTTGTGAAGTTTTGAAATGGAAATCCAAACCAATTCAGGATAAAAGACGATACAATGTGACCTGTTTCATTTTTCAATAGTTCCTAGAAGAATGTCTTTCCTTCTCTGTTTTCACCTTCTTTTCACCTTCTCCACCCCACCAGAGATCCCCCAGATCTGCAGGTTCCAGAAAGAGGTGGGTCCCTGCCGGGCCAATTTCTTGAGCTACTTCTTCAACATGACCACCATGCAGTGTGAGCAGTTCGTCTACGGAGGCTGCCAGGGCAACGAGAACCGCTTCCAGGACCAGTTGTCTTGCATGGAGTACTGCAGACCACACAAAAGTATGTGGACAATAGTCAAGGTCAACAGTCTGACTGTTTTCGATTAGCCGTGAAGCACAATAGGGAAAACATTTCCACATCCAGTGTTGAGCACAGGCTTATAGGGCGGTGCACAATTGGCCAAGCGTCGTCGGTGTTTGGCCAGAGTAGGCCGTCATTGTAAATAAGAATTGTTCGTAACTGACTTGCCTAGTTAAATAAAGGTTAAAAAAAATGTAATTACAAAATAGATCCAGATTCTACTTTTCATGAGACTCCACTGTGTTCACTCTATTGTGTTATTAACATTGTATTACTTTGGAATGATGTAGTAACAAGATTAGAGGAAGCTTTTTCATGAAATTTGGCAATTTGATTGCAAACAGCCATATCCTCATCAAAATCCTGGCCATGAGGACATGCAATAGTTGATGAGTAATCAGGAAATGAAACTGGATAGAAGGACCAGTACAAAAGGACCAACCCTGACGCTCTAACAGTCTCCTCTATCAATACCACAGGAGGTTGGTTGCACCTTAATTGGGGAGGATGGGCTCGTGGTAATGGCTGGAGCGGAATAGGTGGAATGGTACCAAATACATTGAACACATGGTTTCCATGGTTTCCATGTGTTTGATGCCATTCCATTTGCTCCATTCCAGCCATTATTATAAGCTGTCCTCCCCTCAGCAGCCTCCACTGATCAATACTACACTCAAACTAGATAGAACGACCAGTACCAGCCTCCCAAGTGGCGCAGCGATCTAAGGCACTACAGCCTGGGGTTCGATCCCAGGTTCGATCCCAGGCTCATTGCGCTCTAGCGCGATTGTGGTGGGCCGGGCACCAGCAGGCTGTCTTCGGTCGTCAGTTGAACAGTGTTTCCTCCGACACATTGGTGCGGCTGGCTTACAGGTTAAGTGTTAAGAAGCGAGATTTGGCGGGTCATGTTTCGGAGGACGCATGACTCGACCTTCGCCTCTCCCGAGCCCGTTGGGAAGTTGCTGTGATGAGACAAGATTGTGATTGGATATCACGAAAAAGGGGATACAAAGAAGGACCAGTACAAAAAGGACCAATCCTGACGCTCTAACAGTCTCTTCTATCAATACTATACTCAAGGGTCACACAGTATCTGAGTGCCTTAATTCTCTCAGGCATTTCCCTGACATTATTCCATACAGCCCTCTAGACTTCTCTCAGTTGTGCATCTGTTTATGTTCAGAAGCCGGGGATGAGCCTCTCGGTCGAAAATGAGACAAAGCAAGCTGAAGAGTAGCCTACTCTCTTCCTATTGTCCTGTTTTTCTATGACAATATTATTCTGAAATGATTCCATCCAGTATCCTTTTTCAATTTTATATCTACTTACTTTATTAAGAAACTAGAGATTTAGCCTGGGTACCTGTCTGTTTAGCTGTTCAACTCCTGGCCACTCCTTGTCATGTTTGGCATGAGAATTCCATAAGGAGTTGGTGACAGATCAAAAACACGCTGGAACCCAGGCTAGGTTACATTACCAAACAGACTGGCACCCAAGCTAGGTTACAGACTACCAGAGATGAAGCGAGATTTGGCGGGTCATGGTTAATGGTTAATGTTAGCTGAAGAGTAGCCTACTCTCTCCCAGAGTTCTTATAGTTGTTTTATGTGCTTGACAGCTACTCCTGTGCTCTGCCTGGATCCCCTGGATAAAGGAGGGTGTGCTGCATCTATACCGCGCTACTACTACAACTCAGCCTCCAGGATGTGTGAGCAGTTCATCTATTCAGGTTGTGGAGGAAGCAGCAACAACTTTATATCCAGACAAAGCTGCATGGACGTCTGTGCTAAAGGTAGGATAGTGGTCATGACACACACACACACACACACACACACACACACACACACACACACACACACACACACACACACACACACACACACACACACACACACACACACACACACACACAGAGTATCCTCTATTCTCTGTTTATCTGAAGATATAACTGGGGGGGAAGGGAGGGGGTGTTTTTGACTATAATGACTAATAGACTTATTACATCTGCCAGCTCAACAACCATTTGCATGTTCCCCATAATTGCAGTAATGGCTACAGGCCTTTTCGTTAGAGCAAGCTAGTATCCCAGTAACAGGTTGTGTTTGAGGTAATTGTGTGACTGGAAGACTGGCTAACTTTGGATCACATTATAAGGAACATGCTTTATGACTTTGTCCATTTCTAACTGGGGATTAAGCGCGGCCAGCTTTCAATGAAGTACAGTGCCCAAAAACAGCTGGATTACATCTCAATCTCTCAATATTGGCCACATTAATTGGATATTTGAGTAATACAAAATAAAAGTGTATTATAACTGACAAGTATGTGTGGTTTAGGTTAATCTGCACATAGTTTTAGATGGTTTTAGCAGAGCTGAGGGTCTCCCTGCCCACCAGCATGCAAACGGAACGTCCTGCACCTTACTGGGATGTAATCATGACCTGTATGATGATATGTCATTGTCTTTGTTTCAGCTGGGAAACCATGGATAAGCAGAAAAACAGGCAGAAGAGCAGGCATGATGAGAACAACTACCAAAAACCGTATTAGAATAAAGCCTAATAACAATATTAAATGGTCAACAATATGATTCAGTGATTTTATTCAAAGGGGCACATGAATTGACCATAAATGGACTAACATTGACATGTTGAATTGTATTTTTTTTACTGCACCATAATTGACTTGCTACTTGCACTGCGTTGTCTGTAATGGTTCATTGTGATGCACAGTTGAAAATAGCAAACCAATCAATCAAATGTGAATCAACCTACACCAGCAGTATTTTTGCTGAGTAGGTTTCTCAAGACAGTTTGTATTGTAGTATACATTTACCATGGCAACTATCATACAATATAAAAATATATTTTTGTAGAATTTTTTTAATGTATTTTAGATTTTTTTTTAAACACTTTAATAGTTTACTGTTTTCCACCATTTATGATGAAGTTATACTGAGGCACTGTTTAAATTGTTAATCAATATTAGCAAAATAATTGATGTATTTTTTTGTGTTTTCAAAATAGTACATTTTAACAAAAACCTTCGCACCATGACATAATGGATATAATAAAATAACTCAGACATTTTTGTCTGTACACTACTCAGTTGTTTTTCTCCCATTTGTCCTGAAATTCCACTTTGCCTCTAAATATAATCCTGTTACTAAGCAGGAATAAGAACTGAATGTGTGTCCTCTTTTTTTTCCATGTATGCTTGCATTGTCACCATGCCCCTTCTCATCCAAGAGCTTGATAGCTGTTTCTCTCCCTATCCCACTTTCCGTCCTAAATCTTTAACTTTCTCTTGCTTTGACTGGGTTATTTTCAGCCCCTTCAGAACAGCCGGACTAGAGGAAGATGGCAACCATTACATTTTACATACGCAACTTACAGGCGCAATTAGGGTTAAGTGCCTTGCTCTGATTTTTCACCAGGTCGGCTCAGGGATTCGAACCAGCGACCTTTCAGTTACTGGCCCAATGCTCTTAACAACTAGTGTACCTGCTGCCCCACTTAATAGATGGAGAGAGTTATGGCAGCACATTCTATACTTTGCTGGCCTTAGAAGGAAGTCAACAAACTATATTTACATTAACCTCATTACCAGAGTCTGTATATAGAGTATCGGAAAGTCAACACAACGTAATCTGTGATACAGAATACTGACACAACTGCAGGTACATTCCCACCCATTATACAATAACATGACATTTCCAATCTATTTTGTTGTTTTGACATGAACCCTAACTTGTAGGTTTCTGTTGAGAAACCAACTCAATAGAAAAGTAATAACGTGTTCTGTTCATGCTCATGCATTTTTATTTTATGTGTAAATATTCATTTTGGCAGCAGAATCAGTACACATGCATATTTTTCTTGTTTTCAGTGTTGTTCTGTACCATCTAAGACATTACGAAGTTTAATAAATCTTCTCATGTAGAGTTTCATAGAACAACCTAGTAGTCTTTTTTTCACCCCCTCCATTGTACCTGCCCTGTGCTTTTTCCCCTTATTCAATCATCCCATTAAAGAAAAGCTGTAGCTCTGTGATTCGGAGGCAATACATATTTATGGAAGTCATCAAAAGGTAACTGCCAGCCCATTCAGCTGGGATATAAATAGTAAACGTGCAATATGTCTGGCTGGTTCTCTATTAGGACTTCAGGGTAAATCATCCATTACTGAGGATGTGGTATCAGAGAGGATGTCATAAATGTGACTCACCACCTGGATTCGGCTCATAATTTAACAATGTTATTCGTATTTACAGACGGCATACAAGTTTGTTATTAAGGCACATGGAAGTTCACATGTTCTAGAAGGCATTTCTGCCAAAAAACTCATTTTGATAAAAATATATTTTTTTACGTGAAGTCGTAACTTGCGACATATGCCTAGTTTCCTGAATCGGGTCACAAATAGACCTATCTATCTCCCTGTCCTTAGATGAGGTGACGGAATGCTAGCGTTGGGAAGGAGGCGAACAGTGACACAATTCTTCCAATCCAATTGAACACCCATGGACCAGAAATGGAGGAAGCATTAAGAAGAATTTAGAGGGAATGAAAATGTTCCCATAGTTGTATGTAACTTGTTACTTTTAAGTTTCCACTCCTTGCTTTTGTCAACAACAAAAAAAGACGCATTTCAGAAAAGACCGTTCTTAATTTTAATCACATAAAAAAATGTATCCCTGTTTTTTGTCACTTTGTCATGAGATAAAACCACCAGCAAATGCTGTGAAAATGTTCCTTCTCTGTAATAGACTTAGTGAATTATTTTCTATTACAAAAAAAAACTCTGAGATTCGAAATCAGAGTTTTTTTTTGTAATAGAAAATAATTCACTAAGTCTATTACAGAGAAGGAACATTTTCACGGCATTTGCTGGTGGAGTGCTCGAGCTGTGCGATCAGTTTCAAGTCAGGCCACTGTATTAGTGGCAGAACAATGGGTTAGGCAATTTACTGGTAATTCACTGTTTTATTTAAATTACTTTTATATAGAGAACAATGGATCCCATGTGCTAATCATTCCATTTCATGAGTTATCAGACCCTTTACCTCATATGCTGCATAAGCCTGTTGTTCTAAGGCAATATTCAGTCACCATAATATTGGTTGAAAGTCTATAGAAATCAAACATTTTACACTTTTACATTTTAGTAATTTAGCAGAAGCTCTTATTAGTGCGTTCATCTTAAGATAGCTAGGTGGGACAACAACATTCACAATGGTATCAAGTACATTTTTCCTCAAAGTACTTATCAGCAGTCAGTGCTAGTAAGAAAAGACAATAACAAAACAGTATTTTTTCATTAGTAACAGAGTAACAGAACTTTAGGCGCCTCCTAGTGGCAGCATTACCCCCCTTACAGCTGCCCTTGGGAAAAAGAAATAGGATGGACATTCCAAATGGAACCCTATTCCGCGTATAGTGCACAGCTTTTGACCAGGGCCCATAGGACACTGGTAAAAAGCAGTGCACTAAATCAGGAATGTGGTGCCATTTGGGATACAAACACTGTATTTTGAGAAAGTAAATGTACTTATTTATTTTGTGCAGAAAAAATTATTCCCCGTATGAATCTTATGACCATCTAAAAATGAAAAAGAAGAATGATCTGTAATACTTTGACGCATCTCCAATGCATTGCTTTCTTTTCTTATTCTTTGTGTTGCTATGTAGGCAACTACATCAGGGGTAGGCAACCCTGGTCCTGGAGTGTCACAGGCACTTCATACATTCTGATTTAACTGACCTGGAAGACCAGGTGTGTTGAATTCAGGCAGTCACTGAACTGATCAATTAGCTCAGTTGGTCAAGTGTGGTGCCTAGTTGGGAAAAAAATCCTGAAGTACCTGCGGTACTCCAGGAACAGGGTTGCCTACCCCTGAATTACATCATTCAGTAGGCCTATTTGCCATTTCAAATCAAATCAAATCAAAATATTTATAAAGCCCTTCTTACATCAGCTGATATCTCAAAGTGCTGTACAGAAACCCAGCCTAAAACCCCAAACAGCAACCAATGCAGGTGTAGAAGCACGGTGGCTAGGAAAAGCTCCCTAGAAAGGCCAAAACCTAGGACGAAACCTAGAGAGGAACCAGGCTATGAGGGTTGGCCAGTCCCCATCTGGCTGTGCCGGGTGGAGATTATAACAGAACATGGCCAAGATGTTCAAATGTTCATAGATGACCAGCAGGGTCAAATAATAATAATCACAGTGGTTGTCGAGGGTGCAACAGGTCAGCACCTCAGGAGTAAATGTCAGTTGGCTTTTCATAGCTGATCATTCAGAGTATCTCTACCGCTCCTGCAGTCTCTAGAGAGTTGAAAACAGCAGGTCTGGGACAGGCAGCACGTCCGGTAAACAGGTCAGGGTTCCATAGCCGCAGGCAGAACAGTTGAAACTGGAGCAGCAGCATGGCCAGGTGGATTGGGGACAGCAAGGAGTCATCAGGCCAGGTAGTCCTGAGGCATGGTCCTAGGGCTCAGGTCCTCCGAGAGAGAGAAAGAAAGAAAGAATTAGCGAGAGCATACTTAAATTCACACAGGACACCGGATAAGACAGGAGAAATACTCCAGATATAACAGACTGACACTAGCCCCCCGATTGAATAGACTTCAGGCCAGAGGTATTCAACTCTGACCCTACGAGGTCCAAAGCCTGCTGGTTTTCTGTTCTATCTGACAATTAATTGCACCCACCTGGTGTCCCAGGTGTAAATCAGTCCCTGATTAAAGGGGATCAATGAAAAAATGCAGTGGAACTGGCTTTGAGGTTCAGAGTTGATTTTGAGTGCTTTATGCTATAGGCCTGCCTACCTCTGGAGGGGAGAGGATGAAGTGGAGACAGGAAGGTCATGTTGATGTTAGGCTGTTTATGTCTGTGTGTATGTATCTTATTCATTTATAAAAATATAAAACAATAACAAGTGGAAAGCTGCATCACAGGATAACCACCCAGGCTCCATGTAGACTGTGGTCCTAGTATCCATAATAAACAGAGTGGGCGTGTGGGATTTATCAGAGTCTATTCATTCTAACCCCTCTATCTGTGGGTGGATCCGGTCATCCGTCTGTAAGGACCTTTCTTCAGCATGACCTCACAGCTTGGCAGCAGGACCTGGAGCATAAACAGCCACTGGGTGGGGATCCAAGGCAACGTTTTACAGACTTCCACCCACATTTACTCCTGGATTGAGTAAGCAGCAGCACCCCTCCCACTGGGCACAGATCAACATCTAGGTTTGATTTACATTTGGTTCAGTTTTCAACTAACGTGAATTCAACATGAAATCAACAAAAAAATTCACTATTTTATTGGATTTAGGTTAAAAGACTAAAAGCTCTTATGTTGATGACTTTGAAAAATCAAAATCATTTTCTCACGTTGAGTCAACGTTATCACATTGCATTTTCGTTGAAATTACGTGGAAATATTGATTGAACCAGTTTTTGCCCTTCTTCCTTTCATCCCTTCATCATGCGTAGGGCGGCGTACAACTGGCCCAGCGTCGTCCGGGTTCGGGGCAGGCCGTCATTGTAAATAAGAAATTGTTCTTAACTGACTTGCCTAGTTAAATAAAGGTGAAATAAAAATAAAATAAAATGCATTTCACTCATACATCCCTTTGAATTATCCCCCCAAAAGGGAATCAAGAAGTTTGGTCAAGTTGAGGTGACTGATATAATAATTCAATCGTCCTATAGGAGAAGTACATTTTCTGACCATTGCCCACAAGCTGTGGCTGTCGTGTGTCAGTACAAAAATGTGGCCCAAATGCCACCCTATTTCCTACTGTATATAGTGCACTACAGAGCCCTTTGGGCCCTGGTCAAACTAGAGCACTACAAAGGGGATTGGTGGCCATTTGGGATGCAGGCTAAACGTAACACCTTGTGACTGAGTGCTCTGGCTGTTTTCGTACCAATACATGGCATCACACTTTCCCCAGAGTCCATCATCCAGTGTTGGATTAAAATGAGTGGAGTCTCTATCTCACCCCTGAGTTGAACTCTCTGGTCTGGTCCATGGCTGGGCTGGCCTGGCTGACACTCCCTGCCTATCTGTCTCACCGCTTCTGTTCTCTGTCACTTGACCATGTTATGGAAACACAGGTCCACTGTACTGTATAACTCTGCAGTAGGCTTTGTGAAAGCCTGTCTAAGCCTGTCTGACTCTAAAGCATGGCATACACTGCCCTCCACACAGTCTCTACGGTAGTGACAGATCAAGAATTGGTCTGGAAACTAGACCACCACTACGTAACTGAGGGTTTAGCTTTCACATCCGAAGAGCTTGGTATCTTAAGACCTGCATGGATAAAATAGTTCATGTGATTTGAATGTTCAAAGGATGTAATCAAAAGGTTTTAGAATTTCATCTGAATGCCTATGAAAAAAGTTAAACTCCCCTAAATTACATGGTCTGGCATTCACTGAACACTGAGTTTGATGATTCATCTTTTATTTCAAATAATATGTGCTTATTCAGAGACTTTTGTATTATGATTGGCAGGAGCATATACCTTTAGTCTGTAGGTAGAATCTTCCTTCTCCCTCTATAGATACAGTCAAGCTGCACACGTGCCACAGTTGTTTTCAATCAAACAAATCCCCTGAACACAGACACACACCAACACATTTCTTTAACCTAATGCATTTTCCGAAACATTCACAAAGTGAAATAATACTTCAATCTCAGCTCGCACAGTCTTCTGTGCACTGCACATGGCAGCTTCCAAAGGTTAATGACTTTATATCAAAAGGAATTTCAGCCATTGTCAGCAGACAGACTTGGCAGGTAAACACATTGGAACTATTGGATTTGTGCATGTTAATAACGTGGTATTCCATACTAACTTTGTGTCCATACTAACCGCTGTAGAGCGCTCCACCTCCTGAGAGCTGAACTTACAACCCCTGAAATAAGCAAGGTGAATGCAGGTGAGAGGTGTGGAACCATCCTTCTGTGATTACCTCCGTAAATCAAACACAAGGTTATTCTGCCTCTGTAGCCAAGCTCAGAGGAATGGTCACAAAATGCTGGCCTGACATCAAGGAAGAGTGCCTCCAGCCTATGGGCATATACAGATGTAGGATCTTAATTTGATCACCCTACTGCAAGAGAAAATTCAATTTCTGTAGTTGAGTTGTAGTGGGTCCACAGCAAATAGAAGGCAGCCCACAATATTGCCTCTCCAAAATGTGAGAGTCATTGTGTACACACAATAAGTCAGACAACATGTAGACCATAAAGGTCTTCTCTACCTGATGGGATGGAATTCTTTTGATCTACAGAGTTCTTTGAAAAGGTTCTTGGAAGAAAGTTTAATTTCTTATATGACAGTGACATGTGATGTGCGACACAGTACTTATCCGGCTGTGAGTAGACCTGTGACTTTGTGCCATTTCAGAATCAAGTACCTGTAAATTCAACACAATCAACAGTTATTTGTCACTACAAATGCAAAATTGCACCGATTTAACTATTCACATCAACCACAACAAAACTTGGTTGAGTTGGGGAACTCTCCAGATATTGCCAGAAGGATCCTCTCTGTGGATATGTGATACCCATGACATTATCTGCCGCCTGCCGTCATTACGTGCCTCTATTTTCACCTCTAGAGCCTGAAATGTAGCATCGCCTCATGAAACAGGTGTCTGACTGGCTCCCTTTCCTCTCTACCTGGCTCAAACAATGGAAATGATGGGCTTAAGCTGGCTGAAGATCTCTTCCCTGCTTGTGAAGGGCACTGGCCTCTCAGTGGCACTCTCATATCTTTTAGAACATGGAAACCAGTGGGCGGGTTTGGCTTTCTAAGAGGATGCTGTCTGATGAGGGGGTCTAGTGAGGACAGCTTTGCTCTGTGTTTCACGCTGTGTCTAACCTTTATCCAGGTGCGATTGCCCTTTTAAAAACACGAACTCTCCCTGGACTCTAATAGCCAGATGAACTATATCTCCCTGAACTATAATAGCCAGATGAACCATATCACCCTGGTCTCTAATGGCCAGACAAACTATATCTCCCTGGTCTCTAATGGACAGACAAACTATATCTCCCTGGTCTCTAATGGCCAGACAAACTATATCTCCCTGGTCTCTGATAGTCAGACAAACTATATCTCCCTGGTCTCTAATGGCCAGACAAACTATATCTCCCTGGTCTCTAACGGCCAGACAAACTATATCTCCCTGGTCTCTAACGGCCAGACAAACTATATCTCCCTGGTCTCTAACGGCCAGACAAACTATATCTCCCTGGTCTCTAATAGTCAGATGAACTATATCTCCCTGGTCTCTAACGGCCAGACAAACTATATCTCCCTGGTCTCTAATGGCCAGACAAACTATATCTCCCTGGTCTCTAATGGCCAGACAAACTATATCTCCCTGGTCTCTAATGGCCAGATGAACTATATCTCCCTGGTCTCTGATAGTCAGACGAACTATATCTCCCTGGTCTCTAACGGCCAGACAAACTATATCTCCCTGGTCTCTAACGGCCAGACAAACTATATCTCCCTGGTCTCTAACGGCCAGACAAACCATATCTACCTGGTTTCTAACGGCCAGACAAACTATTTCTCCCTGGTCTCTAACGGCCAGACAAACTATATCTCCCTGGTCTCTAACGGCCAAACAAACCATATCTCCCTGGTCTCTAATGGCCAGACAAACTATATCTCCCTGGTCTCTAATGGCCAGACAAACCATATCTCCCTGATCTCTAATGGCCAGATGAACTATATCTCCCTGGTTTCTAATGGCCAAACAAACCATATCTCCCTGATCTCTAATGGCCAGATGAACTATATCTCCCTGGTCTCTAATGGCCAGATGAACCATATCTCCCTGGTCTCTAATGGCCAGACAAACCATATCTCCCTGGTCTCTAATGGCCAGACAAACTATATCTCCCTGGTCTCTAATGGCCAGACGAACTATATCTCCCTGGTCTATAACGGCCAGACAAACTATATCTCCCTGGTCTCTAACGGCCAGACAAGCTATATCTCCCTGGTCTCTGATAGTCAGACAAACTATGTCTCCCTGGTCTCTAATGGCCAGATGAACTATATCTCCCTGGTCTCTAATAGTCAGATGAACTATATCTCACTGGTCTCTAACGGCCAGACAAACTATATCTCCCTGGTCTCTAATGGCCAGATGAACTATATCTCCCTGTGTAACGGCAGTCTACTTCGTCCTCCTCCTCAGACGAGGAGAGGCGAGAAGGATCAGAGGACCAATGTGCAGCGTGGTAATTTGACATAATGAATTTAATTAGACAAAACAAAAACACTATACAAAATAACAAAAGAACATACCGTCACAGTCCCATCTGGTGCAGAACACAAACACAGAGACAGGAAACAACCACCCACAATCCCCAACACAAAACAAGCCACCTATATATGATTCTCAATCAGGGACAACGATTGACAGCTGTCTCTGATTGAGAACCATATCAGGCTGAACATAGAAACAGACGAACTAGACACACAACATAGAATTCCCACCCAGCTCACGTCCTGACCAACACTAAACAAGCAAAACACATAAGAACTCTGGTCAGGACGTTACAGTACCCCCCCCCTGAGGTGCGGACTCCGAACGCACCCCTAAAACTCAAGGGGAGGGTCTGGGTGGGCATCTGTCCGCGGTGGCGGCTCCGGCGGTGGACGAGGACACCACTCCACCACTGTCTTTGTCCCCCTCCTTAGCGTCCTTTGAGTGGCGACCCTCGCCCACGACCTTGGCCTAAGAATCCTCCCCAAGGCCCCCACATGATTTAGGAGGTAGCTCAGGACAGAGAGGTAGCTCAGGACAGAGAGGTAGCTCAGGACAGAGAGGTAGCTCAGGACAGAGGGGCAACTCCGCACAGAGGGGCAACTCCGGACAGAGAGGCAGCTCAGGACGAATGGCAGCTCCGGACTGAATGGCTCATGACTGGAGGGCAGCTCATGACTGGAGGGCAGCTCATGACTGGAGGGCAGCTCATGACTGTAGGGCAGCTCATGACTGTCTGGCGGCTCTGGCAGCTCCTGACTGGCTGGCGTCTCTGGCAGCTCCTGACTGGCTGGCGTCTCTGGCAGCTCCTGACTGGCTGGCGTCTCTGGCAGCTCCTGACTGGCTGGCGTCTCTGGCAGCTCCTGACTGGCTGGCGTCTCTGGCAGCTCCTGACTGACGGACGGCTCTAGCGGCTCCTGACTGACGGACGGCTCTAATGGCTCGGGACAGACGGGCGGCTCTAATGGCTCGTGGCAGACGGATGGCTCAGATAGCGCTGGGCAGACAGATGGCTCAGACGGCGCTGGGCAGACGGATGGCTCAGACGGCGCTGGGCAGACGGATGGCTCAGACGGCGCTGGGCAGACGGATGGCTCAGACGGCGCTGGGCAGACGGATGGCTCAGACGGCGCTGGGCAGACGGATGGCTCAGACGGCGCTGGGCAGACGGATGGCTCAGACGGCGCTGGGCAGACGGATGGCTCAGACGGCGCTGGGCAGACGGATAGCTCAGACGGCGCTGGACAGACGAGCAGTGCAGGCGGCGTTGAGCAGACGAGCAGTGCAGGCAGTTCAGACGGCGCTGGGCAGGCAGGCAGCTCAGACGGCGCTGGACAGACGAGCAGTGCAGGCGGCGTTGGGCAGACGGCCGACTCTGACCTGCTGAGGCGCACAGTAGGCCTGGTGCGTGGTGCCGGAACAGGTGGTATCGGACTGGAGACACGCACCTCAAGGCTAGTGCGGGGAGCAGGAACAGGGCACACTGGACTCTCGATGCGCACTATAGGCCTGGTGCGTGGTACCGGCACTGGTGGTACCGGGCTGAGGGCACGCACCTCAGGGCGAGTGCGGGGAGAAGGAACAGTGCGTACAGGGCTCTGGAGACGCACAGGAAGCTTGGTGCGTGGTGCCGGAACTGGAGGTACTGGGCTGGAGACACGCACCACAGGGAGAGTGCGTGGAGGAGGAACAGGGCTCTGGAGACGCACTGGAAGCCTGGTGCGTGGTGTAGGCACTGGTGGTACTGGGCTGGAGCGGGAAGGTAGCGCCGGATATACCGGACCGTGCAGGCGTACTGGCTCCCTTGAGCACTGAGCCTGCCCAACCTTACCTGGTTGCATGCTCCCCGTAGCCCGTCCAGTGCGGGGAGGTGGAATAACCTGCACTGGGCTGTGTTGGCGAACCGGGGACACCATGCGTAAGGCTGGTGCCATGTACACCGGCCCGAGGAGACGTACTGGAGGCCAGATATGTAGAGCCGGCTTCATGGCACTTGGCTCAATGCTCACTCTAGCCCGCCCATTGCGGGGAGGTGGAATAACCCGCACCGGGCTATGCACCCGTACAGGAGACACCGTGCGCTCTTCCGCATAACACGGTGTCTGCCCGTACTCCCGCTCTCCACGGTAAGCATGGGAAGTGGGCGCAGGTTTCCTACCTACCTTCGCCACACTACCCTTTAGCCCCCCCCCCCCCCCCCCCCCCCCCCCCAAGACATTTTTGGGGTTTCTTCACGGGCTTCCAGCCACGCTTCCGTGCTGCCTCCTCATACCACCGCTCCTGGGCTTTAGCTGCCTCCATCTCTTCCCGAGAGCGGCGATATTCTCCAACCTTAGCCCAGGGTCCTTCTCCGTTCAATATTTGCTCCCATGACCATTCCTCCTGGTACCGCTGCTGCTGTCGCTGCTGCCCGTTCTCACGCTGCTTGATCCGGGTTTGGTGGGTGGTTCTGTAACGGCAGTCTACTTCGTCCTCCTCCTCAGACGAGGAGAGGCGAGAAGGATCAGAGGACCAATGTGCAGCGTGGTAATTTGACATAATGAATTTAATTAGACAAAACAAAAACACTATACAAAATAACAAAAGAACATACCGTCACAGTCCCATCTGGTGCAGAACACAAACACAGAGACAGGAAACAACCACCCACAATCCCCAACACAAAACAAGCCACCTATATATGATTCTCAATCAGGGACAACGATTGACAGCTGTCTCTGATTGAGAACCATATCAGGCTGAACATAGAAACAGACGAACTAGACACACAACATAGAATTCCCACCCAGCTCACGTCCTGACCAACACTAAACAAGCAAAACACATAAGAACTCTGGTCAGGACGTTACACCCTGGTCTCTAATGGCCAGACAAACTATATCTCCCTGGTTTCTAACGGCCAGACAAACTATATCTCCCTGGTCTCTAATGGCCAGATGAACTATATCTCACTGGTCTATGATAGTCAGATGAACTATATCTCCCTGGTCTCTAATAGTCAGATGAACTATATCTCCCTGGTCTCTGATAGTCAGATGAACTATATCTCACTGGTCTATGATAGTCAGATGAACTATATCTCCCTGGTCTATGATAGTTAGATGAACTAGTCTTGTCTTATCTTGATTATTGTCGTGTGGTAGAGTGCTGCAGGGAACAGAGCGGCACGTCTTGCTCTTCGTTGTAATCAGAGGGCTGATATAAATCCTATGCATGCCAGTCTCTCTTGGCTAAGAGTTGAGGAGAGACTGACTGCATCACTTCTTCTTTTTATAAGAAACATTAATGTGTTGTAAATTCCAAATTGTTTGCATAGCCAACTTACACACAGCTCTGACCAACACACTTACCCCACCAGACATGCCCACACGGGTCTTTTCACAGTCCCCAAATCCAGAACAAAATCAAGAAAGCTTACAGTATTATATAGAGCCATTATTACATGGAACTCCCTTCCACTTCATATCGCTCAAATGAACAGTAAACCTGAGAAGCTGGTGAGAAAGCACCCTAGTAGTATGGAATAGCCACGGGAAGTAGGGGGCTGAAGGTGATGCAGCACCCCCTGAAAAATCAGAATTACAATAAATATATATATATATTGAAAACTATATATTTTCACAAAAGTAGTGCAATGGGCCTTTACTAGTATTAGCGGACCAATATAGACATCTGTAGCTTGAGAAAAAATATATATATATTCTGCATCTCCACTTTGGTCAAAAAGGTAGCTGTATAATTAAGAACAGTATCTTTCAGGATTCAATAGTTGGAATTGTAAGAGTTGTTGCCATGTCCCTTTCTCTGCAATTGTCATCAAAAGGTGCAAAGTTATGGGCAAAGACACACAACTTCCATATCAAATTAAATGTTTTACTTGATCAAATAACATGGAAAACAGTATTAATTTACCATCCTTACAAACCAATGAATGTACATGTACCGTATTGTACATAGTCTTCTAGGTTTGTACCTGTAGACTTTCCATCAAAATGAAGAAAAACAATGACCAATACAGTAATTGAGTACCATGTGACATCAAGTGGTTTGTGTCTCAGTAGAGCATGACGCTTGAAATGTTAGAGTTGTCGGTTTGATTCCCACTGGGGACTAGTAGGAAACCGTATGCACTCATTACTGTAGGTTGCTCTGTATAAGAGCATCTACTGAAAAGGAATCAATAGACCAGTTCAGTTTTCATATAGAAATAAGTTGCATTTGCAAAGTATTTCAAGAAACTGGCACACACATAGTGCACTACATACCTCCATGGCTCTGGTCAAATGAAGGGCACTATATAGGGAACAGATTGCCATTTCAAGCGCATCCCAGAACATGATTTTCTCTACCTTGTTAAATTAACATTGTGGCATCACTAATGAGCAGTGTGTATTAAAATAATTACTGGGAGATGATGTGCGCTAGTTAAGGTTAATCTAATGATCTCTCAGAGACGTGAACCAACATTCCTCACATGCAGCAGAAAGGGCAAAGTTATTTTCAAAGTTGAAAGAAAAAACATCCATGAAAAGATTGTTTGCCCACCCCGTTCTCCCCAGTGGATTAACTGTCTGAGCGTTTTGAAAGTATCGCTGTTGTTTGAGATTTACAGATGAATCTTAGAGATGACAAGACAATCATGCATTTCAGTGTAATAATAAGTCATAAATATGCAGCTTCACACCCCCATAGCCCCCTCTGTGTGAAGAAGAAGAAGAAGAAGAAGAAGAAGAAGAAGAAGAAGAAGAAGAAGAAGAAGAAGAAGAAGAAGAAGAAGAAGAAGAAGAAGAAGAAGAAGAAGAAGAAGAAGAAGAAGAAGAAGAAGAAGAAGAAGAAAAAGGAAGATGAAGAAAAAAAAATGTTGTTTTTTTGTACAAGAAAAAGAAGAAGAAGGATGATGATGATGATTCCCAGGACAAAGAAAATCCTGAAGATGACTATAATGATGATGTTTGTTTCTGCAGCCCCTCCTTTTTGCCATAGGTAGGAGGACCATTGATTAAGAATGCTGCTTGTGCCGTGTGCCTTGAAAATCACAAATGCATCACCTCACTGAAAAAACATAGAATTGTATACTGAACAAAAATTTCAACGCAACATGTAAAGTGTTGGTCCGGTGAATCATGAGGTGAAATAAAAGATCCCATAAATGTTCCATATGAACAAAAAACGTATTTCTCTCATTTTTTGTGCACAAATTTGTTTATATCCCTGCTAGTTAGCATTTCTCCTTTGCCAAGATAATCCATCCACCTGACAGTTGTGGCATATCAAAAAGCTGATTAAACATCATGATCATGCTGGGGACAATAAAAGGCCACTTTAAAATGTGCCGTTTTGTCACACAACACAATGCCACAGATGTCTCAAGTTTCGAGGGAGCATGCAATTGGCATGCTGACTGCAGGAATGTCCACCAGAGTGGATGCCAGATAATTGAATGTCAATTTGTCTACCATAAGCTGCCTCCAACGTCATTTTAGATTGTCTGGGCCTGGCTCCCTAGTGGGTGGGCTTGGCTCCAAAGTGGGTGGGTCTATGCCCTCCCACTCCCACCCATGGCTGCACCCCTGCCCAGTCATGTGAAATCCATACATTAGGGCCTAATTCATTTATTTCAATTGACTGATTTCCTCATATGAACTGTAACTCAATAAAATCGTTGAAATTGTTGCATGTTGCGTTTATATTTTTCTTCAGTATAGAATAAAAATATGAATAATTAGTTCAACATTTTCTCAACGAATCAATAGCCAATCAATTTTTTTTATAAGATAGCCTATCAGATCTACTGAGGAGGAAGATGATAACAACAGCAATAATCAACCGGTGGGAATCTTTATTTCCATTGGGTTACACGTTTATTACCTGGATTGTCCTTTTCAAGACTCCATCACTCGTGCCCAGATCAGAGCGCCAGTCAGAAGAAAGAGCACACTGAGATGCTCGCACCTCGCCATGCAGTGTGTTTAACAGAGTGCTGAAACCTACCGGGCAGTGACAATCCTAGGAGAAGCTCCGCCACATGCACCGTCTGCGAAACGGGAAGCGGCAGTTAGATGCACTTGGAATACCGGTTGGTGAACTGTCACAGAGTTAACGGCCACAGACGAGGCATTATCACCGCGAAAGCGTTAACCACGCGCCAGTCATAAAACGTAGCCTTCATGACTGCAATTCATTAAACAATGGCAATTGTCGCACTTGATTGATTTTATTATTATTATTATTATTATTATATCGAGTGGACAATTCTTCTCCGTTTGAAAAAATATTGTAAATTGACATTTCGTTAAATAGGATCACGGACGATGGAAGACAGTTTCAGAAGAAGCTTTTCGTCTACATAGGCTGCAACATCGGGCTCTTCTCAAATACTTCACTATTGGACCCCGATTACTGAATTTCAATCTTTCAACCCAACTTTACCAAGGTAATAGCTTTCAATTATCTTATTGCATTTATTTAATCACTTTTGGATTCGTATTCTTATTTGTCTGTCAGTATCTCTCACTCCAGTAATAAAATAACATAGCCTGCTAAACAAGAGTTATTGATGATAGTTCAATTTTGCAATTTTTACATAAATAAATTGCGCCCTTGTTTTCAGTTGCGCAGCTTGTGCTGAGCGGATGGCAGTGACCCATCATCAACTCTGTGTATAATGCTGGGTGATATTTGGCAAGAATAAGATCATGGGAATAAAATATGTTATAAACACCAAAGAAACACAATGGGAAATATTTGATGATTTAGCCGTGACTATAAACGGGTATAGTGTAAGTGTATTTCGGGAATCATATAGTCAATGGATGGTATATTTGCTTGACCATATCAAACAACCGGTCTCACACAATTTAACATGGTTTATAGGGCTGTGGCATGATTTATTTAATATAAAAATAAAACAAAACAAATAAAATGCTGTGTAATGTAAAATGTATCAAGTTTTAAAATGTGTCATACCTTAAAAACCCATCCCTGCCAAATAGACTAATGCTGTTGACACATATTCTGGATTTTTCTTTTGAGCATGATATGCTGATGTAAGACATTTTCTCAAAGCTTATGTACAAAACATTGCTTAGCCTACAATTTCCCCTTTCCATACTGTATAGCCACTTTCCCTCTCAGTGGTTTGGGCAGATTTAAAGTTGAATCAGTTCTGTGTCCTAGCAGTGCCATTTAGAGGAGCACAAGATTTTACAAGACAATTCCAAAGTAGCCAGTTGAGCATTAATATTATTAATGTGCCTAAAGCAGCACCCCTTTTCCCTCATGAAGAGTGTGTGAATGAGGTGTGGTGATTGTGTCTGGGGAGACAGTGGCTGTTATCAACTTCTCACAGACAGAATGCTGGACCAAAAGTCAAGCATACTGGATTACCAAGCTCTTGTATAAATCAGTGTGTGGTATAGCCTTAATAATACCACAGTGTGTCCACTCAGACGATTTGATAGGCGACGACTTGATATGGACTTCTCATAACGAGACTAAATCTAGTGATAACTGCCATGACAGAGCCTTAAACCGTTCCTCTTATACATTAAATCTATACTTACAGAGAATCAGTAAGGCTACAAGCCAAATGGCACCCTATTCCCTACATACCGCACTACTTTGACCGGGCCAGGGACAGAAAGTACCCAGGTGGCTAGTGTGGCTATATCTGGATGGGATGCCTCGTTGAATAGATGAGTTCTGTTAATGTAATCATGTTTAAGGAAATGTATTACCCTCTGTCTGTCTGTCTGTCTGTCTGTCTGTCTGTCTGTCTGTCTGTCTGTCTGTCTGTCTGTCTGTCTGTCTGTCTGTCTGTCTGTCTGTCTGTCTGTCTGTCTGTCTGTCTGTCTGTCTGTCTGTCTGTCTGTCTGTCTGTCTGTCTGTCTGTCTGTCTGTCTGTCTGACTGAACCGGTATTGATTTGAGACGGGCTGAGGGGCTGTAAAAGCAATGTACACAGATATGAAGGGACACTAGGACAGACAGACACACACACACATACACACGAACACACTGGCCTATTGGAGTTGCATATGTCTGGTTGCTCTTTCTATCTGTGAGATTGGGGAGCAATACATCAGCTGTGTGATCAGTGATGAGTGGAGAGGCAGATATGCCCGACTGATGGGACAGCAGAGAGAAGAGAGTCTGGAGAGCAAGGAGGGAGATACAATTCAAATTAAAGTTAAACCTTGCTGCTGTCATGTCCCTGGGATGTGCCCTGGGAAAATGCCACACACACACGCGCACGTGCATGCACACACACACACACACACACACACACACACACACACACACACACACACACACACACACACACACACACACACACACACACACACACACACACACACACACACACACACACACACACACGCCCACGCACACACACACACATACACACACACGCACGCGCGCACGCACGCACGCACGCACGCACGCACGCACGCACGCACGTACGCACACACACACACACTATCCCCCCGCAGCCATTTCCATTCTTCCATATTGTTTTTTGAATCCCAAACTGTAGCTTTAAATGAAATGTGATTGAAATGTGTTAGTTGTTGTGTGGACATTTTGTCCTTGCGCCTTTTGTGTACTGTAGATTTTGTGTAAGACATGCTTTCGTGCAACTTCATCTTGAAGTGGTTTTCTAAAATATGTCTTTCTCTTTTATCGACAGTAAAACATTTTACTGCGGGCTATGTCAAGACATTATCCAGCCAGAATGACGTGTTGAGTTTTCTTCCATTATAAAATACACAGTAGTGCATGAAGCTAGTGTGAGCGAATACAGCTCCCTTTTGGATACTTGCTCACACTGATGTGTGGATGCAGCTGCTCCCACAAACAATGAAGTCCCCATAACATAGTAATGAAATGTATAGACAGCGGGGGACCCTGAAGCATGCTTGGAGGACAACGCATAGAGCTAACGATGGTAGGATGTGAATATTACATTACAAGTATAATTGTTGCAATATATGTGCTGTCAGTTTGAAATTAGTGCATATCACTCATGTTCTTGAAGCAACATGATCAGCTGTCTTCGAACTACCGAAGACATTTTTAAGCTGCTGGAACACAAAGAGGAGCTGTTCTCTCTGAATCTATTTTGATAGTGTTCGGTGGTGTGCCAGTTCTCCCCACTCTAAGCTGTTATTAACAATTTCCAGTGATTGAGCCCTGCTGTGTCTACCTAACGTTCAGTCCTATATACTACACTCCGGGATGAACTTTCCTTTAGGTATGGCCCTAGGATCAGCTTCCCCTCCCTCATTCCTAAAAAAATGCTAAACTGACCCAAGATCAGTATCCCCCTGCTCTCCTACACTACACTGTCTACCTATACTATACTGAACACCCGTCTGCATCAGTAGGTGGAGCTGATGTACAGTATAGTTGTGTGAGAGTGCTTCGATCACACTTGATCCTATGCAGAGCGTATGAGAGTAGATATATAGGAGAGTAGAGATATAGGAGATTAGAGATATAGGAGATTAGAGATATAGGCTGATTCTATTTTATTTCGATTTTTTTTTAAATTTCACCTTTATTTAACCAGGTAGGCCAGTTGAGAACAAGTTCTCATTTACAACTGTGACCTGGCCAAGATAAAGCAAAGCAGTGCGACAAAAAGAACAACACAGAGTTACACATAAACAAACGTACAATCAATAACACAATCAATAACAAAAATAAAATAAAGTAGAAAAATATATGTACAGTGTGTGCAAATGTAGAAAAGTAGGGAGGTAGGCAATAAATAGGCCATAGAGGCGAAATAATTACAATTTAGCATTAACACTGGAGTGATAGATGTGTAGATGATGATGTGCAAGTAGAGATACTGGGGTGCAAAAGAGCAAGAGGGTAAGTAATAATATGGGGAGGAGGTAGTTGGGTGTGCTATTTACAGATTGGCTGTGTACAGGTACAGTGAGCTGCTCTGACAGCTGATGCTTAAAGTTAGAGAGGGAGATATAAGACTCCAGGTTCAGTGATTTTTGCAATTCGTTCCAGTCAATAGCAGCAGAGAACTGGAAGGAAAGGCGGTGTAGAGATATAGGCTGATTCTATTGTGAGAGTAGAGATATAGGCTGATTCTATTATGAGTGTAGAGATAATAGGCAGACTCTATTATGAGAGTAGAGATATAGGCTCTGATTCTATTATGAGTGTAGATATATAGGCTGATTCTATTATGACAGTAGAGATATAGGCTGATTCTATTATGAGAGTAAATATATAGGCTGATTCTATTATGAGAGTAAATATATAGGCTGATTCTATTATGAGAGTAGAGATATAGGAGATTAGAGATATAGGCTTATTCTATTATGAGAGTAGCGATATAGGCTGATTCTATTATGAGAGTAGAGATATAGGCTATAATAGGCAGACTCTATTATGAGAGTAGAGATATAGGCTCTGATTCTATTATGAGTGTAGATATATAGGCTGATTCTATTATGACAATAGAGATATAGGCTGATTCTATTATGAGAGTAAATATATAGGCTGATTCTATTATGAGAGTAAATATATAGGCTGATTCTATTATGAGAGTAGAGATATAGGAGATTAGAGATATAGGCTGATTCTATTATGAGAGTAGCGATATAGGCTGATTCTATTATGAGAGTAGAGATATAGGCTCTGATTATATTATGAGAGTAGATATATAGGCTGATTCTATTATAAGAGTAGAGATATAGGCTGATTCTATTATGAGAGTAGCTATGTAGGCTCTGATTCTATTATGAGAGTAGAGATATAGGAGAGTAGAGATATAGGAGAGTAGAGATATAGGCTGATTCTATTATGAGTGTAGAGATATAGGCTGATTATATTATGAGAGTAGATATATAGGCTGATTCTATTATGAGAGTAGATATATAGGCTGATTCTATTATGAGTGTAGAGATATAGGCTGATTCTATTATGAGAGTAGAGATATAGGCTCTGATTCTGTTATGAGAGTAGAGATATAGTCTCTGATTCTATTACGAGAGTAGAGATATAGGCTCTGATTCTATTACGAGAGTAGAGATATAGGCTGATTCTATTATGAGAGTAGAGATATAGGCTCTGAATCTATTACGAGAGTAGAGATATAGGCTGATTCTATTACGAGAGTAGAGATATAGGCTGATTCTATTATGAGAGTAGAGATATAGGCTCTGATTCTATTACGAGAGTAGAGATATAGGCTGATTCTATTACGAGAGTAGAGATATAGGCTGATTCTATTACGAGAGTAGAGATATAGGCTCTGATTCTATTATGAGAGTAGAGATATTGGCTCTGATTCAGATGTAATGTAGTCCAATGAGGGAGTGGCATCTGTTTTTGGAAAGATTTTTATGCATTATTGTGATTTTACTTTGTGGCATTTGCTATTTGTTTAAGGTGTACAATTAATTAAAATATACATGTCAGTAATGAGTTTGTTTTCATCATGAAAAGACCATGGACAACCTCAGAACCCAGCCAAGCCATTTTTCTCAAAATGCCATTTCTCCCAACACTCCTACATGGAGGCAATTTGCTTTTACAGCTTTTTTCCTACTGTTGTTTCGTTATTGATACAATGCACCCTAATGTATCTGTCATGTCTACTCCCGCTTCCCCACTCTGGTGCTTGACGTTGCTGGTTTACTAACCACCGGTCCTGGCAACACATCACTACGCACACCTGGCAACCCTCATTACGCTCACCTGGCAACCCTCATTACGCACACCTGGCAACCCTCATTGCACACACCTGGCAACCCTCATTACGCACACCTGGCAACCCTCATTACGCACACCTGCGCCGCATCATGAGGCACACCTGGACTTCATCATTACCCTGATTACTCACCCTTTATCTACCACTCCCTAGTATCACTCTACAGACAGTATTGGTTCTGTGTTCATGTCCAGACGCGTGCTTGTTTTGTATCGCTCTACGTTTGTTATTATTAAACTCGTCACATGCACCTGCTTCCTGACTCTCAGCATCATCGTTACAGTATCCAATCTAAAATGGTTAGGATCAGTGAGCAGGAGACGTGTAGAACGGAGATTACTCCTTCATATAAATTAACTAAGCCATACATATGCTTGTGGTTAAAGTTATTTTTTATTTTTTAGTATATGTTAATTTGGGCCTTTGTGGAAATCTTTCTCTCTCATTTATTAGGGATCGCCTCCCCTGCCCTTTCCAGACTATTACTTCCTCTCTGTGTCAATGTCATGTCTCCCTTGATAGCTTTCTCGTTCTCTCCTGAGTGAAGGGGTCATACTCTGACCATATTTAATTGACATGGATTGTGGATAGAGAGAAGGAAGAGGAGAGGGTTTCTGTTAATGGAACTGTTCATCTGGAGAGAGCAGAGGGGATATTTAATGGCAGTGGTTCTCCCAACAACATTGGTTTTACTTTTGGTTTTGAGTTAGTTAATGCACCATACTATTGGTGTGTAGATTTCACTTAGAAATGTGAGGATTCAGTTCAGCAAAGTAGGAGACAGCTGGAATACTGTTGAACCATGCATTGTTTCTCAGCCAGCCGTGTTGTTACTCCTATGACTATCTGAAATTTGAGCCAGATTATAGCTTCAGATATGATCACTCTCTGATGATCACTGACATTCAGTAGCATTTGGTATTTTTTGTATTTTATTAGGATCCCCATTTATTTGTATTTTTTTATTTAACCTTTATTTAACTAGACAAGTCAATTTAACGAACAATTCTTATTTACAATAACGGCCTACTCCGTTCAAACCCCGGCGACGCTGGGCCAATTGTGCGCCGGCCTATGGGAATCCCAATCACGGCCAGATGTGATACAGCCCATTAGCTGTTGCATAAGCAGAGTCTAATCTTCCTGGGGTCCACATGAAACATGACATAATACAGAACATTAATAGACAAGAACAGCTCAAGGACAGAACTACAACAATTTTTTTTAAAGGCACACGTAGCCTACATATCAATACATACACACAAACTATCTGGGTCAAATAGGGGAGAGACGTTGTGCCGTGAGGTGTTGCTTTCTGTTTTTTAAAACCGGGTTTCTGTTTTTTTGAGCAATATGAGATGGAACAGAGTTCCATGCAATAACGGCTCTATATAATACTGTAGTCTTTATTGATTTTTTTCTAGATTTGGGGACTATGAAAATACCCCTGGTGGCATGTCTGGTTGGGTAAGTGTGTGTGTCAGAGCTGTGTGTAAGTTGACAATGCAAACAATTTGGGATTTTCAAAACATTTATGTTTCTTATTAAAAGAAGTGATGCACTCAGTCTCTCCTCAACTCTTAGCCAAGAGAGACTGGCATGCATACGATTTAAATCAGCCCTCTGATTACAATGAGGAGCAAGACGTGAGGCCTGACTGGTGCAGATGTTTCACACAGGGTAGAAGTCTGTCTGCAGATTGTTTGAGATCGTGGTCATGGGGATTTAAACCGTAGATACAATGTATGACGCATAGAGCAGACGCTCTATGCGTCATACATCTACACATCATAAGGATTGGATGAAAAGGGCACAACGGATCAGCTTCTGCTAAAAACGGAGGAAAACACTGACAGCATTAAATACTTAGTTCTCATTCCAGCCGGAAGAACCACAGACTTTGCCTAGCTAGCAAAAAGGCTTCACCACTGTTTTACAATCAAAATATCACACAAGCCTCTATCAGAGAGACTGGAATAACTGTCTGGTTGAAAATTATCATTCATACAGCTGTAATTTTCTTACGGACATTCCTTAACCGTTGTGAGACATTTATCATTTTGACTGATTATGCTTCCCCTTCCCAAGTCTCTCGGTCAAGACAGTCTCTCAATGGGAATTAATTGATCTACTCCTGATTGATTGTGTTTGGCCTGGCGACCTATATTTAACTGTAACTTTGGTACAAGCAGCCTATAATGCTTAATTGTCATAAGGTACGCCAGGAACAATCAACCCCACGTTGGTTTGCTTTTCTTCTATTGATTATGAACCCGGGGGCCTGTCTTGGTGACTTCAAAGGAAGTATGCATCCCAAAATGGCAATGACAAAGACCGATTGGGCTCTGGTCAAAAGTAGTGCACTATATAGGGAATAGGCTGCCATTTGGGAAGCAGAAGAAAAGGATTGATGTTCTCCTCTGTTTAACCTTCTCAATCTGGATACAGGAGACGAGTACGGAATTTTTGAGAAATGTTGTCAAATTTACAAAAATATAATTAAAACATTAAATATACTTGCACAATTGTATTCTTATCCAGGCTACTGTTATGTGAACACTGTTTACACAGTGTAACTGTCTCCACACATTTTTTTTTATAATACCAATTTCCCCTTCTGAGAGAGGGGGCTTGGGGTTATACTCTATACTTGATACATGTATTGGTTTTAAATTGGTTAAAAACAATTGATTACATAATGCTATTGATTTCTACATTGATGCACTAACATGCATCAACTCAGCCTTAGATAACAATCTGTTGAGTGCTACTAACCACGGTCAGTGGCGAACAGGCCCCCGGCTACCGTTAAACAAGCTTGTCAGAGCAATATAACGGCTTGGCTTGAGTTCTCCGTCCCTGAACCAGAGCATGCTCCTCAGTGAACTATTTAACTAGAGACCGAGGGCTCATGATGAAATAACTAGTGTCCTGTAGCCCATTGGCCATGTCTGAAATCTGTCTTGCCTACTACTTACTAAAACTACATACTGTGTACTAATCAACTACATACTATTTAGAACGTACTGTTTTGTACAAATGTATGCAGTAAGCAAACAAATATCAACATACTACTCCTCCACACTGAGAATGTGTCATCTGATGCACAATTGTGTTTATTCCCGCCATTCGTTCATTTCAGTACAGCGTGTCACCTCATGCGATTATCAGCTATTGTCAAATACAAGTGGGTCTCGAAAGACAATTATTTTCTTCAATAGTGTGCAGCAGATTCTACTAGATGAAAAGGCAAGTTAGTATGACATCCAGGCATTTAAAGCATACTCAGTTTTCAAAATTTCACATACTATAAAACGTTATATTTTCACATACCCTAAATGCCTACTCTTTAGAACGCAAGTAAGGGTATTTCGGACATGGCTACTCCCCTTTCTGAACCTAGCCCTGTACACTCTCTTTCTTTCTTTATATCTCACCTACACTGCATCTCAGCAAGTTGTTTTGTTCTTTTGATAAATATATATATTTTTTTTATTCAGCGTTTGACAAAATGTTGGTGTGTTTGGTTCACATCACACATTTTTATATTTAAAACTCCAGTAATGCTATCTCATTAGCTACCAAAACTGTATCATTTAAATTCTGCTGAAACTTTGAAAACTCTTTCAAAACGTCTGCCATGTCAGAGAGATAGAACCGTTGATTAAAATGAACTAGTTTACTCATGATGTTGATAGATAATGATACATCGGCTGCCTCTGCTTGTCTTTGCCTTTCACTGCCAGGTTGCGATGATGAGTGAGAGGAGAAAACCTTAGAAAAGCACATCACTCTGTCTTCGAGATGGAAAGGGAGGAAGGGAAAGAAGGGATTCTTGGGAAAGGTATTTTCTTCTGGTGATAACTGAAAGCACACACTAAAAAGAATGTGAGCAAGCTTTTCAGGACTTAAATAAGGAGTTTATCAAGACTCATGAGTTATGAACCACAGATGGATTACCATATATAGAAAGGCTTATTCTGAGCCACCTACGTGTCAACATACAGGGTTCTGGGTTCTACTCGCTTCTTTTCTTTCTTCTATCAGTTATTTTAAAGATCTTGACATGTTTTCATTTACTTGGATATGTTCTACTACACAGTACTTTTGAAAGGTTTTGGAATCTGTGTGGGTAGCTGGACAGGTATGACTGACAATAGTGAAGGTGAACGGGTGGTCACGGGTCAGGTGACTGATAGAAATGGAGGAGACTGTGGCAGGAATTCCTTTAACCACGAAGTGGTCTATATACTGGGTAGTTTGTCTGTGCTGCATAACAAAGGAAACAGAATATCATGTATTCAATCAAATTGGGATAAGTCAGACCGCAGAGTGAAGGAAAAGCAGCCAACAAGTGCTCAGCATATGTGGGAACTCCTTTAAGACTGTTGGACAAGCATTCCAGGTGAAGCTTGTTGAGAGAATGCCAAGAGTGTGCAAAGATGTCATCAAGGCAAAGGGTGGCTATTTGAAGAATCTCAAATATAATATATTTTGATTTGTTGAAACATTTTTTGGTTACTACATGATTCAGTATGTGTTATTTCATAGGTTGATGTCTTCACTATTATTCTACAATGTAAAATAGTAAAAATAAAGAAAAACCCTTGAAAGAGTGGGTGTTCTAAAACCTTTGACTGGTAGTGTATGTACATGTAATTTCTCTACATTTGAAACATATATCAATGGCATAATTGGCCTGTGCTGATTTGTAGGGCCGTGATCATTGTCCATTGACATAACACAGTAGTTTTGAAGCATGCCCTCCAAGGCGCGCTTCGCGGTAATAATTTATGGCCTGCTCTCCCGATCGCAACACATGGTTCAGATGATTCAGTGGATTTACGTTGATTCGTGGACGCACAGAATGTCTGGATTAGACGGAGTTGGGGAAGAGAATTTAGCGAGGTCGGGCGCTGGCGATTTCCTCCTTTTAATGAGTTGAGATCTGTCGGACATTTCCACCTGACTTAAGTAAAGCGTTCTGGCCCAGCTGCGCAAATGGTCATGAATTAAACGGCGATTCCACTAACTACATGTGCCTTTTCTACAACTTTATCACAGGCAGTGAAATAACTTAAAATAATTGGGAGTACGCTGTTTGCCATAATCGATGGAATGGCCATAGTCCACTTTTTTTCATTAATCAGTTGTAATATGCTGTACTTTATATCAAAGTCAGTAAAATCATTTGAAAGCATTGGCATTACACTGTTTTTGATTTGCCATGGATTTTTTAAACAAATAGTTTTTATAAATCACAAAAACTAATTCTAAAGTAATAGATTGCACATTCCCTCAGAACTCCAGGCAGAAACTCTAGAGCAGTTTATTAAATATTATTGTCAGTATATAAATCTTAGCCAACTCAAAACAAATGTGAGGACCGGCCTCAACGTGTCTGTGATCTATAAAGAGTACAAAACTCGGGTCAAGTCTAGATTTACATTTTTCACTTGTGGCATGCTCACCCCAGATGCCAAGGTACAGACTCAGGAACAGGGAAGTGTTTTCATGTGGTTATCAACATTTTCCTGGACCATCCGTCGAACAGTATATTTTAGTAAATGGAAGAATTAAAGGAGAACGTTTATTTACGATGTCTTAAAACGATAAATGCTATTTTTACAAAGACAGTTGCAGAGTTGCATTATTACGATCTGAAATAAAGAAATACAAATGGGAGAGATAAGAAAAATGCACAGGACTGATTATGAATACTTAAGAGCTTCTGGCTGAAAATGACTTATTGCCTTCTCTTCTTATCAATACAACACAACGGATGGCCATTCTTCATCATTAGTTTGTCCACTGAAACTTCCCAACAATGCTAAATAGTCCCAATTTGTTCTCATATACAGTATCATCAGAAACAAAAATGCTTTAAGACTGAATCAAATGAATAGCACCACAAAGGCAAATTCCTAAATGTAATGATTTCACAAACTTAGTTAAATCTGTGCAAAGTATCTCACATTAGACAGACCTGGGAAATTAGCTTACAATATCCACTGCAGATTGCTTTGCTACCCATAAAAAGCATTAGGCCAAAGCCCATTGTGTGATTAGTATATAGTGGGGTAATTTAGACTTTACTTAGCTGTCCAGACTCTTCCCTTCCTGCTCTCTAAATGGTTGCTATGAGGCCAGTTGTGGTAATGCTATCAGGTGGAGAGAGGGAGAGGGAGAGAGAGAAGGGGGGCAGAGGGAAGGAGAGAGAGAGGGGGGCAGAGAGGGGGGCAGAGAGAAGGAGAGGGAGAGAGAGAAGGGGCAGAGGGAAGGAGAGAGAGAGGGGGGCAGAGAGAAGGAGAGAGAGAGGGGGGCAGAGAGAGGGAGAGAGGGGGGGGCAGAGGGAAGGAGAGAGAGGGTGGGGCAGAGGGAAGGAGAGAGAGGGGGGACAGAGAGAGGGAGAGAGAGAAGGGGGGCAGAGGGAAGGAGAGAGAGGGGGGGCAGAGGGAAGGAGAGAGAGAGGGGGCAGAGGGAAGGAGAGAGAGAGGGGGGATAGAGAGAGGGAGAGAGAGAGGGGAGCAGAGGGAAGGAGAGAGAGAGGGGGGCAGAGAGAGGGAGAGAGAGAGGGGAGCAGAGGGAAGGAAAGAGAGAGGGGGGCAGAGGGAAGGAGAAAGAGGGGGGGCAGAGGGAAGGAGAGAGAGGGGGGCAGAGGGAAGGAGAGAGAGAGGGGGGGGCAGAGAGAGAGAAATAGACATAATATGACATTTGAAATGTCTTTATTCTTTTGGAACTTTACTGTTCATTTTTTATTGTTTATTTCACTTTAGTTTATTATCTGTTTCCCATGCCAATAAAGCCCCTTGAATTGAATTGAAAGAGAGAGATAGAGAGAGAGAAGGAGAGAGAAACAGAGAGAGCGAAGGAGAGAAACAGAGAGAGCGAGAGAGAAACAGAGAGAGTGAGAGAGAGAGAGAGAGAGAGAGAGAGAGAGAGAGAGAGAGAGAGAGAGAGAGAGAGAGAGAGAGAGAGAGAGAGAGAGAGAGAGTGGACTGGACTGGACTGAATGGCTCACTGCACATTTAAAGAAAACACCTAAGCCAGGCATTGATAGGAGAAGAGCTTCTGGTGAGATACACCTTTGAGCCCACTGACTGTTCACATAGATTAACCAAAACAGAGAATCATAAAAAAACATCCCTGTAAAGACCATTAGTGTTTCCTTTTAACACTCGTTTGATAATGAAATAGGTTAAGACGGAATAATGAGAGTAGACAGAAGTTAGGGTGCTTCCAGAAGTTAGGGTGCTTATTTTCTTAATTAGGGCTAGGCATGCAGTATTTCAAGAAAGAGAATTTTAAATGACCGAAGTGATGTTAATTACCTTTCATGTAAAGTCCCAGTGCTCATGGCTTAATTACAATCACATTTAATTATTAAAATACACCGGTATTTAACAATGTCTTGACTTAGCCCATACATTAAAGTTTTTTAACTTTCAAACTCACACCAGTGCCTGGATTTCTATTTTTTAATGCCACTTAGCACCCATTTGTGGTTAGAATTTTTCCTTTTGCTTTTAAATGATGATTCCCCTCCAAGAGCACCCTCTCTCTTCTCTGTATCACACCAAAACATGTGCAAGCCATTTTTTTAAAACGGAACACAATTTTGTTGATTGAATATTCCACGGCAACAACAACCTTTCTCATTGTGACATTTGAGGGACCCGGATTAGTGGTTTGCGTGTGAGTACAAACACAAGCTTACCAACATTCTATTACCTCAAATGTGGTCTGTCGAGGTAAACATTCTCCTCTTTACCCTTTCTGATATTGCTCTCTACTGAGACACAACGTCCCCACTTAGACATGTGAGGCAGCGCCTGGTGTGGTGATCAAACACTGCTCTCCCACGATGCGTTACTGTGAATGAGAACATGGTTCAGATGACAGGATTCATCGGATTTCAGGTAAATAACCCTTGGGGATGTGCCAGAATATGTTTCCCCCATCTAGTTCCTCTTACTTCATCAGTAGGAGTCAATATGACAGGCTGCAATGCAGGGAATAGAGCCACTAGCACCATATAAATAAAATAGGCACTAGAGTGGTTTTCACATAGAAATAAAATACACTAGAGGGGTTCTTCACAATCAAGTCAATGTGGATGCAGTGAAATTGCCATGGTCTGAGGGACGTTTTTCCGTTCTAGTTATTATATTTCTATGGCGGGCACCATATTTTTTTCTTAATGATGGATTTAGATCCATTCAGGCACAATAAAACTGTGAAGAATGTCCTGATGGTGCTGTTCATTCATGATTTGGGAAATATTTCAACGAGGCCACGTTCCAGGACTGGGAATGCCGTGTGACCGACGAATCTGCTATAGAAACTGGATCCTTTGTATTCTCAGCTAACAAAAACTTTCCAAGAATCCTAATACGGCATGCAGATCAGATGACTGGGGATTTCTTTAAATAATGTGGTGTTGACTGTTGACACAACATGTGATTGAACATGTGGCAGTTAGGTTAAATGTTTTATTTTATGGATGTGATTAATGATGAGGATTAGTTGGCCAGGGACAGGGTTCCGGTGCTTCTATCGTGACTCTGTCCCAATGGGTGCCAATTCAGCTGAACTGTCTGTGTTGCCTGACAATAAGCAGAGCTACAGAACCAGAACCCCCTAGAGGCAGGCTACATTAACCCTTGTGTGGTGTTCATGTTTTTGTTATTCACACAATGTTCGCGGGTCTGATGGACCCACAACATTATTGGGTTTCTAAAACAATACAGCCATAAAAATTTACATAAAAATACGTAATTCTTAGATGTTGACTTATATCAATTACAAGCAATATAGACAGCATACATGGTGAATATTTGCCATTTACCTCTGCTAGATCACATTCATCAATAAAAGCACTATTCATAAAAAATAAAAAGTGATTTTTGTCAACAAAAATCAATTATAATCAAGGCATGGGTGGAATAAATCATGTTTATCTTGAACAAATATAAATGAAAAGGTTTTCATCACTATTGATGTTTTGTCACGCCCTGACCGTAGAGATCCTTTTTATGTCTCTATTTTGGTTTGGTCAGGGCGTGAGTTGGGGTGGGCATTCTATGTTTTGTGTTCTATGTTTTCTATTTCTGTGTGTTTGGCCGGGTGTGGTTCTCAATCAGAGGCAGCTGTCTATTGTTGTCTCTGATTGAGAACCATACTTAGGTATCCTTTTCCCACCTGTGTTTTGTGGGTAGTTGTTTTCTGTTTTTGTGTCTGCACCAGACAGAACTGTTTCGGTTTCGTTCGTTGTCTTTGTTGTTTTGTTACTTAGTGTTCAGTTTTATTATTAAATCATGAACACTTACCACGCTGCGCTTTGGTCCACTTCTTCATGCAACGATGACCGTTACATGTTTATTGCTTTGAACTGAACAAATTGCAAGGACAAATTTTACATACAGTATTTTATGGAAATGATAAATGAGCCCCATTGAACACAAATTAAGGCCGGTCTACATACCACATGACGGACAGAGTTTTAATGTGTGTGTGTTGCAAATGTATTTCTTGCACTTGATGCATGTGTACTGTGTCTTCCTGTCCTTCTTGGGTCCAAACACATCACAGCGCTTCTTCTTGTTGCTACCGGCTGCAATCTAGAATGATGAAAACACTTAGTTCAGGAATTTTACTAACATCTCACTCACTCACTCACATATATAGTTACAGCAGGCCAAGTTAGGAGAGTCAGACACACACGCAACAAAATCACTCACACTTACTTCTGCTATTGGAGTTGTTGGTTCTGGTGTCGGGCGGATGGGGCACCAGCATCCTCCTCCTGAATCCTCCTCACGATGGCTGCAGAAGCTGGGGTCCTTGGGATATGTTGCCTCCTCTGGATTTGAGGTGTTACCAATGCCTTGCCCAGCACCTCGAGAAAGAGACGTCTCCTCTGGAGCTTCCCTCTGTTCCAATCTGGGTTCAACGCCATCCAGATGACTAACGCGTTGTACGCCGAGATGTCCAAGATGCTGAAGAATATCACGTGGCCGGCTTAGGGTTCTTCTTTTGCAGCTGTAGCCAGTCAACAGCTTGTCTAAATTGTCCACCACTCCTTTTGTGGCATTGCAATCCATTAGGATTTTTGGTTTTTGATGTTCCTGGCCACAGATTCTCCCATCCCTATGTAGCGTACTCATGAGTACCACATTTTTGCCTTTCTTTGGCACGTAGGACACTAGGGATGTGTCTGCCGTGAACACAAACTTAGAGGAATTGATAGGCCTGTTCCGTGTATTCAACAGCTGAGGTGGGAGCTCTGGCTTGTTTTTTCCTACTGTTCCTACCATCATCAGCTTCCTCTTGAGAAGCTCCTGTCCCAGCTTGTGCAAAGTAAAAAAACGTTATTGCATGTGATGTTGTGGCCACGGAGTCCCTGTGTCACGTTTAGGACAACCCGCATCCCTTGGTTCTTCTCAGGGGCACCTCCATCTGGCTTCCCCGTATACACTTGCAAGTAACGTTGAGCCCCGGGTTGTAAAACAGGGGTAGGCTGTCCACCCACTTGTCCCACACTGACCTGATTGCAGCTACAGTAGCTTGTCTCTCTGCCGCCGAGCTGTGGATAATCCTGGAAATAATGTGGAAGTTTTCCAGAGACATTGTTGCACGGAAAAGTTATCTGCCAGTTTCTGCATTCCACAGGAATTCTGTGGAATCCCCATTAGATCTGAAAACAACAGCAAGGATAAGAAACCCAAAGTATGCATATAAATGAGTTTGGTCCATCTCTTTCCATCTCTCTCCAAAAACACATCTTCCTTCCAAATTAGTGCAGTCCAGAATGATTTTCTGGATGGTGTTGGTACTGAACAGTTCATAAGAAGACTTTATGTCCTGTACATAAGTAACCACCATCCGCGTCGGCCCTGGTTGCATCCTTATCACATTGCCAGCCATGCAGGGTGGCTTATTCCTAGGGAAAGATGACCATTCAATTTCAAAATGTTTTGACATCCATATTTCTCCTCCTGCAGGCTGCTGATGAGCTGGTTGCTGACAGGCTGGTCCTGGGACTGGCTGAGGGTCAATCTCATCCTCTTCTTCCAACTCACTGTCAGACTCCGAATTGACAGAGACATGATCCTCATATTCGTAAAATTCTTAATCTTCCAAAGTGGAAGACGTTCCTTCCACACTAGCTTCTCTCTCTGCAAAAAGTATTTCTAAGGCCCTATGACCAGAGATAATTTTTGCCAAACTCATTGATTATGGTAAGGAGCCACAAATGCAAAGCTTTTTATTTGTTGTGCCCCTCCCCCAATTTGCACCTGGCTGGGGTAGAGTATGGAAAAATACTGAATGTTTTACAATGTATCGAATCTATCGAAATAATGTATTGTAATAACATTGTGCAGGTTCCCGCAAAACATTGTGTAGTTTCACACACTACGAAGTGTAAAGAGTGCGAGAAAAGTGGGAGACAGGCAGAAAGCCAGGGAGACAGACAGGTTATTGGTGCTATGTTGAAACAGCAGGCCTAGGGAGGAGGAAGATGGAGATTAAGGAACACAGCAGACCTTTTTGTTTCATTTTTACTGGTTTTCACCTACCCACACACACACTTTTCCCACACTTTTATTACCCTCGGGTCCAGTGTGAACTCAATGAAAATGTGTTCTTTTACATGTTCTTCACAGAATTATTTTCCTTTAGTAAACATTGAAAATAGGTCCCACAGACCCAAACAAGGGTTAACAGTTTGGGACCATTTTTCTCCCCAATTTTCAGTCTGATCACTGCAACTCCCCAACAGGCAAAGGTGGAGTCATGCGTCCTCTGAAACAGTCAAAGGTGGCAGGTAGCCTAGTGCGTCCTCTGAAACACACTCCTTAAAACCCACCAGCTTAATCCGGAAGTGTTGGATGAAACACTATTCAACTGGCAACCAGCTTGCAAGCAACTGGCCCACCACAAGGACTCACTAGAGGACAATGAGCCTCCACTAACCCAGACGGCACTGTGCACTGTCCTATGGGACTCCTGGTGGGTTGTGGCACAGCCCAGGAATGAACCCGGGTCTGTAGTAACACCCCTAGCACTGCAATGCAGTGCCTTAGACCACTGACCCACATGGAAGGATTTCATTTCAATAGTTTTGATAACTTTTCAGTGATATTCTCATTTTTATTGCAATTTATTGTAATACTTTTTTTGATTTTTGCCATAAAAAAATTCACAAAAAAAATAATTGTTAACATAAATGGTTTATTTTAAATTCATATCTTTAAATTATTTTGCTAAATCAAAAAATGGTAGTAAAAAGAAAAGAAGATGGTCGACATCAGAATCCCAGCTGAAATGTAACTACCTGCAATAGTAGCATCCTATACACCTTTCATGTCGCTGTCATTTCTGAAGGAAACTGGGTGTTAGGAATACGAAAATAACGCTGCGTTAAGGATCCCTTCTCTGGCTGTCCCTGAAAATAATCAAATCTGGAACAATCGTACAAAAATACTGTTGAAAAATAAATGGAAAGAGAAAAAGAGAGACATCTATAGAAAGAGTGAGAGAAAGAAAGACAGAAAGGAAAAAAGAAAAAAAAGAGAAAGCATGAAGAGGAGAAACTTCCAACCATGCAGGCAATAAATTCTGTGGTTTGGCGGTAGCTAGCGTGCTGATTGACTGACGGTCGGGGAACCAACAGAACAATGAGATGATCACATACACATTCATCTGGATTCCCTGCAACCCAACCGCTGCCTTTCTCTTCTTCTCCCATACCTAATTTCTGACTGTCATAATGTTCTCATCTTCTCATAGAGAGGCAGGTAGCCTAGTGGTTAGAGTGTTGGACTAGTAACCGAAGGGTTGCAAGATTGAATCCCCGAGCTGACAAGGTAACAATCTGTTGTTCTGCCCCTGAACAAGGCAGTTAACCCACTGTTCCTAGGCAGTCATTGAAAATAAGAATTTGTTCTTAACTGACTTGCCTAGTTAAAAAAGGTATGAAAATTGCTGAGGCATGATCACTCATTTGCATAAGAAATCATTTTTTAATGTCTTCTGTTTTTTCTTTGTGATATTTATAATGTATGTCTTAAATATATTTGCATGGTATGAGACTTGAACAATTGTAGTTTTTTATGGTACACAAGCAATATTATGTGGGGTTAATATTGTGTTCAGAGAGAAAAACAAATTGTTCTTCGTTACAGGAAATGCATAATTAAATAAACTTTTTTTCTCAGATGGAAGGTAGGTTAGCATGGGGGGAAAGAAGGCCATACCAGTATTCCTCTTTCCCATTAAGGTTAGTCAGTGTGTAGCTTACTCCTTGGCTGCATTGTATCATGGAAGACTGATATCCCCCTGGAGTCCCCATTGACTTCACTGGGCTCTGTGTCTGGGATGTGCTTTTCCTGTGTCTGCTTCTCTGCTCTTACAGAGCTTGTGTCCCAAATGGCACTCTATTCCCTATGCAGTGCATTACTTGGTCAAAAGGAGTGCACTATCAAGGGAATAGCGTGCTATTTGGGACGTAGACAGAGCTATTTCTGGCAGTTTATCGCCTCCTACCAGCTCTGATTTATCGGACTAATGTTGGTTCCATTCACCAAGCGCTGCACTTCCCAAAGCTCTTAGAAGCTCCCTTTGTGCACCTATAATTCTCATAGAGTATATCTGTGCTCATTCTCTTTGATCTTTTGAACCTCTAGCATCAAAGAACCTCCCTAGATTGAGTTTTAGCATTTGGATATTTGAACTTTTTGGCCTTCCATCTAGTCCACAGATCTATTATCTCTCCTAGATCCTCAGCTTTTGACCCTGAGGGTTTATCTTGATGCACCTTATAATTCAGTTTTAAGTAAAAAAATATGGCAATAGTATGTGATATATAGGCAAATTTGTCACGTTCCTGACCTGTTTTCTGTTGTTTGGTATGTGTTTATTGGTCAGGGCGTGAGTTTTGGGTGGGCAGTCTATGTTTTCTGTTTCTATGTTGGTTTTGGGGTTGCCTGGTATGGCTCTCAATTAGAGGCAGGTGTTTGACGTTTCCTCTGATTGAGAGTCATATTAAGGTAGGTTGTTCTCACTGTTTGTTTGTGGGTGATTGTCTTCCGTGTCAGTAGATGTTTCCACACGGGACTGTTTCGGTTTGTCTGTTCCTGTTCGTGTGTTCTTCGTTTCATGTAAGTTCGTAGTTTAGGTCTGTTTAGTTCGTTTTGTTATTTTGTATTTTCTAAGTGTTATTTCGTGTTTCGTCGTTTTGTTTAAATAAATCATTATGAATTCACACCCCGCTGCACGTTGGTCCAATCACTACTCCTCCTCTTCGTATGAAGAGGAGGAGGAACACCGTTACAGAATCACCCACCAAACCCAGATCAAGCAGCGGGTTAACGGACAGCGCACAAAGCAGGATTTCTGGTCTTGGGAGGAGATCATGGAAGGAAAAGGACCATGGGCTAAAGTTTAAGTTAATCGCCGCCCATGGGAACAGCTGGAGGCAGCTCGGAGAGCGGAGGAAACCGGAGAGAGGAACCGGCGTTATGAGGGGACGCGTCTAGCACGGAAGCCCGAAAAGCCCGCAAGTACAACCCAAAAATTTCTTGGGGGGGGGGCTAAGAGGTAGTGGGCCGAGGGCAGGTAGGAGACCTGCGCCCACTTCCCAGGCTAACCGTGGAGAGCGGGAGTACGGGCAGACACCGTGTTACGCAGTAGAGCGCACGGTGTCTCCTGTACGTGTTCATAGCCCGGTGCGGGTTATTCCACCTCCCCGCACTGGTAGGGCTAGATTGGGCATTGAGCCAAATGTCATGAAGCCGGCCCTACATATCTGGCCACCAGTACGTCTCCTTGGGCCGGCTTACATGGCACCAGCCTTACGCATGGTGTCCCCGGTTCGCCTACATAGCCCGGTGCGGGTTATTCCACCTCCCCGCACTGGTCAGGCTACGGGGAGCATACAACCAGGTAAGGTTGGGCAGGTTCAGTGCTCAAGGGAGCCAGTACGCCTACACGGTCCGGTATATCCGGCGCCACCTTCCCGCCCCAGCTCAGTACCACCAGTGCCTACACCACGCACCAGGCTTCCAGTGCGTCTCCAGAGCCCTGTTCCTCCTCCACGCACTCTCCCTGTGGTGCGTGTCTCAAGCTCAGTGCCTCCAGTTTCGGCACCACGCATCAAGCCTCCTGTGCGTCTCCAGAGCCCTGTACGCACTGTTCCTTCTCCCCGCACTCGCCCTGAGGTGCGTGCCCTCAGCCCGGTACCTCCAGTTCCGATACCACGCACCAGGCCTATAGTGCGCATCGAGAGTCCAGTGTGCCCTGTTCCTGCTCCCCGCACTAGCCTTGAGGTGCGTGTCTCCAGTCCGGTACCACCAGTTCTGGCACCACGCACCAGGCCTACTGTGCGCCTCAGCAGGTCAGAGTCGGCTGTCTGCCCAGCGCCGTCTGAGCCATCTGTCTGCCCAGCGCCGTCTGAGCCATCTGTCTGCCCAGCGCCGTCTGAGCCATCTGTCTGCCCAGCGCCGTCTGAGCCATCTGTCTGCCCAGCGCCGTCTGAGCCATCTGTCTGCCCAGCGCCGTCTGAGCCATCCGTCTGCCCAGCGCCTTCTGAGCCATCCGTCTGCCCAGCGCCTTCTGAGCCATCCGTCTGCCCAGCGCCTTCTGAGCCATCCGTCTGCCCAGCGCCTTCTGAGCCATCCGTCTGCCACGAGCCATTAGAGCCGCCCGTCTGTCCCGAGCCATTAGAGCCGTCCGTCAGTCAGGAGCCGCTAGAGCCGTCCGTCAGTCAGGAGCCGCCAGAGCCGCCAGCCAGTCAGGAGCTGCCAGAGCCGCCAGCCAGTCAGGAGCTGCCAGAGCCGCCAGCCAGTCAGGAGCTGCCAGAGCCGCCAGCCAGTCAGGAGCTGTCAGAGCCGCCAGCCAGTCAGGAGCTGCCAGAGCCGCCAGCCAGTCAGGAGCTGCCAGAGCCGCCAGCCAGTCAGGAGCTGCCAGAGCTGCCCTACAGTCATGAGCTGCCCTACAGTCATGAGCTGCCCTACAGTCATGAGCTGCCCTACAGTCATGAGCTGCCCTTCAGTCATGAGCTGCCCTTCAGTCATGAGCTGCCCTTCAGTCATGAGCTGCCCTTCAGTCATGAGCTGCCCTCCAGTCATGAGCTGCCCTCCAGTCATGAGCTGCCCTCCAGTCATGAGCTGCCACTCAGTCCGGAGCTGCCACTCAGTCCGGAGCTGCCACTCAGTCCGGAGCTGCCACTCAGTCCGGAGCTGCCACTCAGTCCGGAGCTGCCACTCAGTACGGAGCTGCCACCCAGTCCGGAGCTGCCACTCAGTCCGGAGCTGCCATTAGTACAGAGTTGTCCCTCTGTCCTAAGCTACCTCTCTGTCCGGAGCTACCTCTCTGTCCTGAGCTACCTCTCTGTCCTGAGCTACCTCTCTGTCCTGAGCTACCTCTCTGTCCTGAGCTACCTCTCTGTCCTGAGCTGTCTCCTCTATGTAGGAGGGGCCTTAGTGAAGGTTCCTGGACCATGGTCTGGGGCGAGGGTCGCCACTCAAAGGACGCTAAGGAGGGGGACAAAGACAGTGGTGGAGTGGTGTCCTCGTCCACCGCCGGAGCCGCCACCGCGGACAGATGCCCACCCAGACCCTCCCCTTGAGTTGTAGGGGTGCGCCCGGAGTTCGCACCTTGAGGGGGGGGGTTCTGTCACGTTCCTGACCTGTTTTCTGTTGTTTGGTATGTGTTTATTGGTCAGGGCGTGAGTTTTGGGTGGGCAGTCTATGTTTTCTGTTTCTATGTTGGTTTTGGGGTTGCCTGGTATGGCTCTCAATTAGAGGCAGGTGTTTGACGTTTCCTCTGATTGAGAGTCATATTAAGGTAGGTTGTTCTCACTGTTTGTTTGTGGGTGATTGTCTTCCGTGTCAGTAGATGTTTCCACACGGGACTGTTTCGGTTTGTCTGTTCCTGTTCGTGTGTTCTTCGTTTCATGTAAGTTCGTAGTTTAGGTCTGTTTAGTTCGTTTTGTTATTTTGTATTTTCTAAGTGTTATTTCGTGTTTCGTCGTTTTGTTTAAATAAATCATTATGAATTCACACCCCGCTGCACGTTGGTCCAATCACTACTCCTCCTCTTCGTATGAAGAGGAGGAGGAACACCGTTACAAAATTGGTACACTTGTATATCTCTTTTTTGAGCTGGACAATAATCGGGATTATTTCTGCTTGTGTTTTCCCCTTCACTACCTAGAGAGCCCAAAGCTCTGGCAGCAATATTCAATATGTCACTTTGGATCTGTCCTCCACTGTCTGCTGTTGGAGAATAGAGGAACAAATGTCACTCGCTGACAGATGAGATGTACATTGGTGAAAAAGTCAAAGGAAATCAACAGACTCAGTATAAACACAGCGAAGGTTGGCTAGATGAAAGGACTTGTTATTCTCCCCCTTAAAATAGCCCTCAGCCCTCATTCAAACGTAGATATCCGCATAATAGACCTAAAATCAAGGACTTTTTAGTCCCTCCAAAATACCTATTATGCAATGGTAGAGAAGGGCCTGAAATCAAGGGCTTTAAACAACACAACATCACTCCAGGGATAAACAAAATATCAGAACTGTCAGGAGAGAATCTGCTCATTGGAAAGAAAAGCACTGTTGTTCCTTTAATTGAATTACATTTTCCTTTTGTTTCCCTTTGTTGATATCAAAGAGCAGACAACTTTGAAAATAGTGAGTCAATTATTGGATATTTGACAGCAATCACCACCCCAGCACAGCTGCATGCCTTCATTGCCTTGCAGTAGAGCAAACAAACCGAGGATGTCCAGATCATGCTAGCATTACTACCCACAGGGCTGGAAGCAGAGTGGATTTACAAGAAGCGGAGTGTATGATTTAGAGATGGCTGACTGTCTGCAACAGCTCTTGGATTGAATCCTGATAGAAAAACTTGTATTGGTCTGAGACCATAGTTTAACAGTCTGGTCTTGCATGTAGTTGGAGTTCATGAGTGAGAACTGTTATCCTGGTGAGATACTGTACACCAGAACTGGGTTTCAAATACTTTATCTGTGTCTGTTTGAGCTTGCCTGGCTTAATAAACAAACCGGAAAGTCCCAAAAACTGCAAACCCTTCCCATCTGGCACATCAGGTAGACTCAAGCAAACGCTCAAAGTTTTTGAATACATTCTGTTGAAACATTTAAAACCCAGCGATACACATGGTGTTTTCATCCATATTGTAACTCTCCATGTACCTCCGATGTTTTCAACATCACAGAAACATATGACTGTAGTTCTGTCTGACCTGTGAATGAACTAGCATGTTGGTTCCAGTTATTTGTTATAATGCCTTTCCTCTCTATACTGGTGTTAGGATATTATATATATAGTTAAACAATAGAATGGTTTGAATCTCTGTGTAGCAGCACCACTGTCTAATGAATTCCCAGTATGTCACATGACCTAGTTCCAGTACAAAGATAGATAGTGAGGAAAACATCCCCAAATAACTGTCAATCTTCCTCTTTATTCGAACATCTCCTCCACATCCCAGGGGTCCCAATGACATTAGCATAGGATACAATGACACACATGTAAATCAGTCTACAGAGATGTTAGAGCAGCAATCAACCAGAACTGTATTCCAAATGGCACCCTATTCCCTATTCCTAGCTCTGGTCAAAAGCAGTGCACAATCAAGGGAATAGGGTGCCATTTGGGATACATCCCAGATGTATCATTAAACTGGTGGATGATCCTACTTCATCCTTCCCTGTTAGTGAGTGTGTTAATGAATCATACCCTAAATATTCAGACTGTTACTAACAATAGGACTTTGTTCACTGGATTTTTCTTTATTTTTACTATTTTCTACATTGTAGAATAATAGTGAAGATATCAAAACTTTGAAATAACACATATGGAATCATGTAGTAACCAAAAAAGTGTTAAAACAAACCAAAATCTATTTTAGATTTTTAGATTCTTCAAAGTAGCCACCCTTTGCCTTGATGACAGCTTTGGACACACTTCGCATTCTCTCAACCAGCTTCACCTGGAATGCTTTTCCAACTGTCTTGAAGGAGTTCCCACATATGCTGAGCACTTGTTGGCTGCTTTTCCTTCACTCTGCGGCCAACTCATTCCAATCCATCAGAATTGGGTTGAGGTCGGGTGATTGTGGAGGCCAGGTCAGCCTAGCCCTTAAACAACCTGGAGGTATGTTGGGTCATTGTTCTGTTGAAAAACAAATGATAGTCCCACTAAGTGCAAACCAGATGGGATGGCGTATCACTGCAGAATGTTGTGGTAGCCATGCTGGTTAAGTGTGTCTTCAATTCTAAATAAATCAGAGACAGTGTCACCAGCAAAGCACCTCCACACCATCACACCTCCTCCTCCATTCTTCACGGTTGGAACTACACATGCGGAGATCATCCGTTCACCTACTCTGCGTCTCACAAAGACATGGCGGTTGGAACCAAAGATCTCAAACTTGGACTCATCAGACCAAAGGACAGATTTCCACCAGTCTAATGTCTAATGGTAATTTCTTGTATTTATTTTCCCAAGCAAGTCTCTTCTTCTTAATTGTGTCCTTTAGTAGTGGTTTCTTTGCAGCAATTCGACCATGAAGATCTGATTCACACAGTCTCCTCTGAACAGTTGATGTTGAGCGCCGACAGAGATGGCCGCCTCGCTTCGCGTTCCTAGGAAACTATGCAGTATTTTGTTTTTTTACTTGTTATTTCTTACATTTGTACCCCAGGTAATCTTAGGTTTCATTACATACAGTCGGGAGGAACTACTGAATATAAGAGCAACGTCAACTCACTATCATTACGACCAGGAATATGACTCTCCCGAAGCGGATCCTGTGTTTTGCCTTCCACCCAGTACAATGGATCTGATCCCAGCCGGCGACACTTAACAACGACGCCGTAAAAGGGGCAAGCGAAGCGGTCTTCTGGTCAGGCTTCGGAGACGGGCACATCGCGCTCTACTCCCTAGCATACTACTCGCCAATGTCCAGTCTCTTGACAACAAGGTTGATGAAATCCGAGCAAGGGTAGCATTCCAGAGAGACATCAGAGACTGTAACGTTCTTTGCTTCACGGAAACATGGCTCACTCGAGAGACACTAACGGAGTCGGTGCAGCCAGCTGGTTTCTTCACGTATCGCGCCGACAGAAACAAACATCTTTCTGGTAAGAAGAGGGGCGGGGGGGGTATGCCTTATGATCAACGAGACGTGGTGTGATCATAACAACATACAGGAACTCAAGTCATTCTGTTCACCTGACTTAGAATTCCTCACAATCAAATGTCGACCGCATTATCTACCAAGGGAATTCTCTTCGATTATAATCACAGCCGTATATATTCCCCCCCAAGCAGACACATCGATGGCCCTGAACGAACTTTATCTGACTATGTAAACTGGAAACCACACACCCTGAGGCTGCATTCATCGTAGTTGGGGATTTTAACAAGGCTAATCTGAAAACAAAACTCCCTAAATTCTATCAGCATATCGATTGTGCTACCAGGGCTGGTAAAACCCTGGACCATTGTTATTCTAACTTCCGCGACGCATATAAGGCCCTCCCCCGCCCTCCTTTCGGAAAAGCTGACCACGACTCCATTTTGTTGCTTCCAGACAACAAACAGAAACTAAAACATGAAGCTCCAGCGCTCAGGTCTGTTCAACGCTGGTCCGACCAATCTGATTCCACGCTTCAAGACTGCTTCGATCACGTGGATTGGGATATGTTCCCCATTGCGTCCAACAACAACATTGACGAATACGCTGATTTGGTGAGCGAGTTCATTAGAAAGTGTATCGGCGACGTAATACCCACAGCAACGATTAAAACATTCCCAAACTAGAAACCGTGGATTGATGGCAGCATTCGCATGAAACTGAATGCGTGAACCACTGCTTTTAACCAGGGCAAGGTGACCGGAAACATGACCGAATACAAACAGTGTAGCTATTCCCTCCGCAAGGCAATCAAACAAGCTAAGTGCCAGTATAGAGACAAAGTAGAGTCGCAAATCAACAGCTCAGACACAAGAGGTATGTGGCAGGGTCTACAGTCAATCACGGATTACAAAAAGAAAACCAGCCCCGTCGCGGACCAGGATGTCTTGCTCCCAGACAGACTAAATAACTTTTTTGCTCGCTTTGAGGACAATACAGTGCCACTGACACGGCCCGCTACCAAAACCTGCGGGCTCTCCTTCACTGCAGCCGAGGTGAGTAAAACATTTAAACGTGTTAACCCTCGCAAGGCTGCAGGCCCAGACGGCATTCCCAGCCGTGTCCTCAGAGCATGCGCAGACCAGCTGGCTGGTGTGTTTACGGACATATTCAATCAATCCTTATCCCAGTCTGCTGTTCCCACATGCTTCAAGAGGGCCACCATTGTTCCTGTTCCTAAGAAAGCTAAGGTAACTGAGCTAAACGACTACCGCCCCGTAGCACTCACTTTCGTCATCATGAAGTGCTTTGAGAGACTAGTCAAGGACCAAATCACCTCCACCCCACCTGACACCATAGACCCACTCCAATTTGCTTACCGACCCAATATGTCCACAGACGACGCAATCGCAACCACACTGCACACTGCCCTAACCCATCTGGACAAGAGGAATACCTATGTGAGAATGCTGTTCATCGACTACAGCTCAGCATTTAACACCATAGTACCATCCAAACTCGTCATCAAGCTGGGTCTCGACCCCGCCCTGTGCAACTGGGTACTGGACTTCCTGACGGGCCGCCCCCAGGTGGTGAGGGTAGGTAACAACATCTCCACCCCGCTGATCCTCAACACTGGGGCCCCACAAGGGTGCATTCTGAGCCCTCTCCTGTACTCCCTGTTCACCCACGACTGCGTGGCCATGCACGCCTCCAACTCAATCATCAAGTTTGCGGATGACACTACAGTGGTAGGCTTAATTACCAACAACGACGAGACGGCCTACAGGGAGGAGGTGAGGGCCCTCGGAGTGTGGTGTCAGGAAAATAACCTCACACTCAACGTCAACAAAACAAAGGAGATGATTGTGGACTTCAGGAAACAGCAGAGGGAGCACCCCCCTATCCACATCGACGGGACAGTAGTGGAGAGGGTAGTAAGTTTTAAGTTCCTCGGTGTACACATCACGGACAAACTGAATTGGTCCACCCACACAGACAGCGTTGTGAAGAAGGCGCAGCAGCGCCTCTTCAACCTCAGGAGGCTGAAGAAATTTGGCTTGTCACCAAAAGCACTCACAAACTTCTACAGATGCACAATCAAGAGCATCCTGTCGGGCTGTATCACCGCCTGGTACGGCAACTGCCGATGAGAAGGCGAGGTCAGTACAGGTGCATCAAAGCAGGGACCGAGAGACTGAAAAACAGCTTCTATCTCAAGGCCATCAGACTGTTAAACAGCCACCACTAACATTTAGTGGCCGCTGCCAACATACTGACTCAACTCCAGCCACTTTAATAATGGGAATTGATGGAAATTTATGTAAAAATGTACCACTAGCCACTTTAAACAATGACACTTAATATAATGTTTACATACCCTACATTACTCATCTCATATGTATATACTGTACTCTATATCATCTACTGCATCTTGCCATCTTTATGTAATACATGTATTACTAGCCACTTTAAACTATGCCACTTTATGTTTATATACCCTACATTACTCATCTCATATGTATATACTGTACTCTATACCATTTACTGCATCTTGCCTATGCCGTTCTGTACCATCTCTCATTCATATATCTTTATGTACATATTCTTTATCCCTTTACACTTGTGTGTATAAGGTAGTAGTTGTGGAATTGTTAGGTTAGATTACTCGTTGGTTATTACTGCATTGTCGGAACTAGAAGCACAAGCATTTCGCTACACTCGCATTAACATCTGCTAACCATGTGTATGTGACAAATAAAATTTGATTTGATTTGATTTTGATTTGAGATGTGTCTGTTACTTGAACATTTATTTGGACTGCAATTTCTGAGGCTGGTAACTCTAATGAATTTATCATCTGCAGCAGAGGTAACTCTGGGTCTTACTTTCCTGTGGCGGTCCTCATGAGTGCCAGTTTCATCATAGCGCTTGATGGTTTTTGCGACTGCACTTGAAGAAACTTTCAAAGTTCTTGATATTTTCCAGATTGACTGACCTTCATGTCTTAAAGTAATGATGGACTGTTGTTTCTCTTTGCTTATTTGAGCTGTTCTTGCCATAATATGGACTTGGTCTTTTACCAAATAGGGCTATCTTCTGTATACCACCCCTACCTTGTCACAACACAACTGATGCTCAAACGCTGATGCTCAAATGCATTAAGAAGGAAAGAAATCCCACAAATTAACTTTTAACAAGACACACCTGTTAATTGAAATGCATTCCAGGTGACTACCTCATGAAGCTGGTTGAGAGAAAGCCAAGTGTGTGAAAAGCTGTCATCAAGGCAAAGGGTGGCTACTTTGAAGAATCTCAAATATAAAATATATTTTGATTTGTTTAACACTTTTTTGGTTACTACATGATTCCATATGTGTTATTTCATAGTTTTGAAGTCTTCACTATTATTCTATAATGTAGAAAATAGTACAAATAAAGAAAAACCCTGGAATGAATAGGTATGTCCAAACATTTGACTGATACTGTAAATAAAAAACCTCAGTGTATTTCAGGACAGCTGTTAATGTCCAAATATTTTTTGAGGAGATGGAAAGGTGGAAAAAGCTGGCTAATTTTAAGATATTGCCTCACTCTAAAACGGAGTGCTTAAAGGTTCTATCCTCAGAGCACACAGACAGGCGCGTAAGGAAGTTTATATGTGTGAGTTATGACAGGGTGGACTGGGAGTTTACGACACCCGACAGAATTCCATGTTGTCACATTCAAAGTGTTGAGGGAGGAAATACTGGTTGATTCTCAGCAGGCGCCCCTACAAACATAAAACCTCTGTTATAAATAGTTCCACCTAATGCTGCCTAAGATGGGCCTCAGTTCCAAAACACGGTCCAACATGGCCTTCTCCTGTTAAAACAAAACTCTATCCTTTTTCGTATTGTATCCATATTCACTTGTTCACTCCCCTTCCCTAGCCCTGATGTCCTGTATTGAAGAGGCTCACCAGATAGTGAAGGCTTGTATTGAAGAGGCTCACCAGATAGTGAAGGCTTGTATTGAAGAGGCTCACCAGATAGTGAAGGCTTGTATTGAAGAGGCTCACCAGATAGTGAAGGCTTGTATTGAAGAGGCTCACCAGATAGTGAAGGCTTGTATTGAAGAGGCTCACCAGATAGTAAAGGCTTGTATTGAAGAGGCTCACCAGATAGTAAAGGCTTGTATTGAAGAGGCTCACCAGATAGTGAAGGCTTGTATTGAAGAGGCTCACCAGATAGTAAAGGCTTACATTGTAGAGGCTCACCAGATAGTAAAGGCTTACATTGTAGAGGCTCACCACCAGAGCACTTGACGCTGCCTGCCTCTTCCTCCCTGTATTCCATTCCATTGTGTAGAGAATAAAAGCTGCTCTCACAGTGAAGGGTGCTCCTTCTCAAGGGCAGAAGAGGAGAGGATAGAGCTGGCATACATCTCAAATGGCACCCTATTCCCTATTTCGGTGATCACTAGGTGGTAGGTAGCCTAGGGGTTAAGAGCGTTGGGTCAGTAACCGAAAGGTCGCGGGTTTCCATCCCTGTACTGACCAGGTGAAAAATCTGTCGATGTGCCCTTGAGCAAGGCACTTAACCCTAATTACTCTGGGAAATAGTGTCTGCTAAATGGTTGCCCATATGTAAATGATCAACTAGATTTATCCGCAGGCTGTTTTTTAATTTTTATTGAGTGGAGGTCGGTGGGCCAGAACATAATTACATATATTTTGAAAAACTGCAAATTGACCGCAAGAAGCCCAAACAGATGTGATATTTGAATAAAACAATCATTTCAAACCGTGCTTACATTTGTATACGATCACATGTCTCTCTATTATGCATGGAAATACTAGGGGGGAACAGATTTCTTAAATTAAAATCACAAACGCTGATTACCCTGTGTTTTTACAGTTTGCTGGCGGGCCACCAGTTGAGGAACCCTGCCTTATATAGTGCACTAGTTTTGAATAGAGTAAAAAGTAGGGCACTATAAAGGGAATAGGGTGCCATTTGGTACACAGCTCTGGTCTGCTCATGCAGGGATTAACCTCCTGTGCTCTGTTAGGATAACTATAGCAGAAGGGACAGATACTGTCACGCTCTGACCTTAGATATCTCTGTTTTCTTTATATTTTGGTTAGGTCAGGGTGTGACGAGGGTGGGAATGCTAGTTTTTGTATTGTCAAGGGTTTTTGTATGTCTAGGGGTTTTGTAGGTCTAGGTATTTGTATGTCTATGGTGGCCTGATATGGTTCCCAATCAGAGGCAGCTGTTTATCGTTGTCTCTGATTGGGGATCATATTTAGGTAGCCATTTTCCCTTTTGTGTTCGTGGGTTCTTATTCTATGTTTAGTTGCCTGTCTGCACTATTTCATATAGCTTCACGTTTTGTTCGTTTTGTTCGTTTTGTTAGTTTGTTCAGTGTTCTTTCTTTAATAAAGAAGAATGTACGCATACCACGCTGCACCTTGGTCCGATTCATACGACGAACATGACAAATACATTGGGTTACAGCTCAATAGCTTTTGCTCTTATGACCGATCTCATATTGAATTTAATATGGAATTTGTGTTTTTCATTGAAGAAAATGGGCTTAAAAATGTTATTGGACAAGATAAGTATTATGTCAAGGTCTGACCAATGGGATGAAAAATGCTGTCTGTCTCTTTGGATGCCTGGATACATGTGTTTATCCATTACTGATAGGATAAGGGGTTACTGAGCTCTTTTATCCAAGCTGATCTTCACAATAACAACATTGGTGAAATAACTTTTTTAAATTGATCTACTCAGGTGTAAGCCCGCAGCTCAAAAGTTAAACAGTTAAACAATAAAAATGTTTACATCCAACACAGGCAGGAGATTATGGCTGTGTATTAGCTAGAATGTTTAACTGAAACAGTAACAAAGCTACTTCCCGCCCGTTTAGCTGAAAAGCTAAGGGACATGGCTGGAGAAATGTAACCACTCTCAAATTAATATTTAGAGATTTGGATACAAGGACTGAGCATCCATGATATAACATCATGTATAGTTTTAACCATGTTTTGAGGCTATACAGTGTTTGTTTACATTAACAATGTTTACAAACAAGCTTATATTTTGGGTTCTAATGGGGTATGACTGATCTAAGCTCATGAGGCATTTATAAGGTATATTATTCAAGAATCAATTGGTATATATCATTAATTAGAAGTCTCAAAATGGATGTAGCAACAAAGGATTCTAGCTTTAATATCTGTACTAGGCCCAACATTTACAAATCCAATTTATCATTCTGAATGATACACCAGTAAATGAGCAAGAGAAACAGCAGAGGCAGGCTGAGTTTCAATGTACAACCTCAGTAAAAAAAACTATATCAGGCTCCCAGACAGAGACTTAGATTAAAGATCTCTCATCCAGGGAGAATGGCAGAACACCATACGCATTTGGTAGGCCTCCATGTTAATCACATCCAACAGGTTTCAGGCCCATAAAGCCACAGCTACACTACCATTCAAAAGTATGGGGTCACTGAGAAATGTCTTTGTTTTTGAAAGAAAAGCAATTTTTTTGTCCATTAAAATAACATCAAATTGATCAGAAATACAGTGTAGACATTGTTAATGTTGTAAATTACTATTGTAGCTGGAAACGGTGTCATGTTGGTATAAATGGGTCGGGAGACAGGCTCAGGAATGCGTAATAGGGGTTTTTATTTCCCAAATTACAGCGTGTCGTGTAAAGGCATGGGGACGAAGACCAAACAAACACCTATACAAAACACAGGGTAGAAACCCAAACAAAAGAGAGAGGAGTAGCTTGAATAAATACACAATCGCACAATGACTATCACACGGGACGAGACCCGTAAACATCTGCACAATATACGTGGCACGAAAACCAAAACAACATAGCACAGGTACTCACACAAACCAACGGACATTGTAACAATAATCGACAGGACAATGGTAAACCAAGGGCACACTTATACAATTACTAATCAAAGGGAATAGGGACCGGGTTTGCGTAATGACAGTTCCGGAGGGATCCGTGACAAACCGCTGATTTATTATGGAATATCTACATAAGTGTACGTAGGGCCATTATCAGAACCATCACTCCTGTGTTCCAATGGTACGTTGTGTTAGTTAATCCAAGTTTATCATTTTAAAAGGCTAACTGATCATTAGAAAACCCTTTTGCAATTGTGTTAGCACAGCTGAAAACTGTTGTTCTGATTAAAGAAGCAATAAAACTGTCCTTCTTTAGACTAGTTGAGTATCTGGAGCATCAGCATTTGTGGGTTAAATTCCAGGCTCAAAATGGCCAGAAACAAATAACTTTATTCTGAAACTCGTCAGTCTATTTTTGTTCTGAGAAATGAAGGCTATTCCATGCGAGTAATTGCCAAGAAACTGAAGATCTGGTACAACACTGTGTCTTAAAAGAAAACGCCTGAGTGGAGTTCCCACATCCAGTTTTCAGCGGGAAAGGAAGCTACGTTGAATTACTACGTTGAATTAGCTGTATCCCTGAAAACTGGAAACATCCGGTTGTTGGCAACTACACTAAGGGTGTATTACCCCTGACTTGACCTAAACAACTAACACGTGAGCTGAGCTAAGTGGGGAATGAATGGGTCTCTCAGGTACTGTGTGGATTATAAAGAATGTGTAACCTCTGCCATTCAAGACGTCTTATTTACACACAATAAACATGTAACCCGCAATACATATGCAACACTCCTATACTCTCTCCCATGAATGAACATGACATCGCTGTCACCAAACATAATTTATACACTCCAATGTCAACCACGTTCTATGTAAACATACACGTTACTCACGCCGAACATGTGTTTTTATCTGCCCCATACAAGCCTCCCTACGAGTACTGCTGAGTACACACTTTCAGAGCCATATATTTAAGATCAATATAATAAATAACTATACTAGCATTTGAATAATATTTTTAATATATGGCTCTGCATACTTCCATACAGTCAGGTCTGGCTCGAGATTGAACTCCAGAACATTCCGGTGGATCGTGTGGCCAAACCAGACTGAATAATGATGTCTGATACAATGACATGTCAGGGCCAAAGTGGACCTCCATCACCCTGGCTTCCAGGCCACATATGTGTTACCATGGATCTGTCACTAGATCATACAGGCTGGGAATAATCAGCCTGGAACCATCCAGACCCAGACGGAGAGGTGACATCATCACCCTGCTCTGAGAGGTGACAGACAGACTGATAACGGAACAGAGAGGGATAGAGAGAGGGGGGAGGCCAGGAGAGAGAGACCCAGCATGGAAAGGCCATGGTGTCCAAGCATTCCATCACTCTGAGATATCTCTTTTCACTTCCATAATGAAAGCCCTTTTAGGGCTGGAGTTATTATTCTTTCATTGAGTTCGCGGCTTGACCTTCGGTATGAATTAATGTTGGGTCTGCTTTGAATTCTAAAATTATTTTTCTAGGTAGGACAAAAGAGCAAAGAGCTATGAACCACTTAAAATACAATAAATTGATTTGCAATATAAGTTTAAAAAATTGCATAATTTCTTACACATTTATTGGAAAACTTTGCTCTGGATCGTGGCCTCATTTTTCCCAAACCAAATAAATGTATTGACATTGCTTCATGATGTATCAAACTTCGGCAACTTATTCTCTTTACTGTTGGTCTCTTACACTGCCGTGTTCTTCTCTTCTCATCTAGTCCTCGCCTTTCTGCAACCAGTAGCCTAAGTGGCTCTGCTAATCTGTGTAAAGTTATATTGGAGAGGTCCCCACCCTCTACATATAACCCTTGTAGCCCCACTTGATCCACATCACCATCCTGTCCCCAGCGATGGAAAGCACTGCTACTGCTGCTTTAAAGTGCCATCTCATTATAGATGCACTCTCCAGCTAGTGAGTGCCTTTCTCTGTCCGCTGCATGAGAATTACACACACAGAGCCCCGTCTCCGTAGTGGGTACATATAGAGTACTGTAACTCCACATACCACACGTCATAGGTTCAGATAATGGCCCGTTGATGTTAAGGTCTCCATACGTCTCTGTGTAGAAGTTGTTGAGCTACTGAGCTAATGGGTTAAGCAGAGATACTGTAGCGCTGTGACTCCCCCAGTTGGAAGAGAAATATGCCTAGGGCGTCAATTATAGTCTGGGGTTTAGCCTACAAGGCTGGGGTTAACTAGCTAATGTGTTGCTAAGATGTTGTGGCTCATGCAGAACGGAAAGCACATTCTTTTTTTTATTAAGACAGAGTGGATAGTACTGTATAAACTCGGCTTGGGAAAAAACTATTCTGATGAGAGAGAGAAAGCGAAAGAGAGTGAGAAAGAGTGAGAGACAGAAAAGTGTCTCAAGTCAAACACAGATATCCATAAAGCCACACAGATATCCATAAAGCCACACAGATATCCATAAAGCCACACAGATATCCATAAAGCCACACAGATATCCATAAAGCCACACAGATATCCATAAAGCCTATATTGTTTCTCCTTTTGACGCAGCTAAACACTCCCTCAGTGTTGACTATAATAGCTCACAATTCACTTATGTCGCATTTTAGTAAACAGCCATCAGTATTGATGTTGACTGGGGCTGTCATTCATCTTGTTGAAACTCAACTTCTGTGATAATGAGGCGTTCTCTCCCTATTGTGTCACACGTCTTAGAGCAGGGATGGGCAACTCTTACAGTTTTTAATATGATATCTGAGTGAGATTGACTAACAAATCCAAGAGGGGCCCTCCGGGCTCTAATTCGACCTTCATTACTACAGGTTTAGATAGCTGGCCTCTAGATTAAAACATGTCAGCTGACATGGGCTAATTGAGAGACTATCAGTGACTGACATAACAAGAGAAAAACTGTTGATGCACAGCCAATAAAACAATTGCACCTTGTGTATTCTACTATTTTAATTTGCAACAGCTTTTTTTTTGAGGGGGGGGATGATACGAGGGCCTTCAAAAGGGGGGCCGCCAGTTGCCCATCCCTGTCTTAGAGGGATGTCTGAGCCAGGGAGGGAGACAGAGGATGCAACACAAATGGCACACTATTCCCTAGATACAGTGCCTTCGGAAAGTTTTCAGACCTCTTGACTTTTTCCACCTTTTGTTATGTTACAGCCTTATTCTAAAACTGATTAAATTGTTATTTTTTCCCCCTCATCAATCTACACACAATACCGCATAATGACAAAGCAAAAACAGGTTCCGAAATTTTTGCAAATGTATACAAAATAAAAAATTGGAATATCACATTTACATAAGTATTCAGACCCTTTACTCAGTACTTTGTTGAAGCACCGTTGGAAGCGATTACAGCCTTGAGTCTTCTTGGGTATGACACTACAAGCTTGGCACACCTGTATTTGGGGAGTTTCTCCTATTCTTCTATGTAGATCCTGTCAAGCTCTGTCAGGTTGGCTGGGGAGTGTCGTTGCACAGCTATTTTCAGGTCTCTCCAGAGATGTTTGACCGGGTTCAAGTCCGGGCTCCGGCTGGGCCACTCAAGGACATTCAGAGACTTGTCCTTTTGGGTTGTTAGGGCCGCCATTGGACTCTGGAGCAATGGAAACGCGTTCTCTGGAGTGATGAATCACACTTCACCATCTGACAGTCTGACTGACGAATCTGGGTTTGGCGGGTGCCAGGAGAACGCTACCTGCCCGAATGCATAGTGCCAACAGTAAAGTTTGGTGGGGGAGGAATAATGGTCTGGGCCTAGTTTTCATGGTTTGGGCTAGACCCCATAGTTCCAGTGAAGGAAAATCTTAACGCTACATCATACAATTACATTCTAGACGATTCTGTGCTTCCAACTTTGTGGCAGCAGTTTGGGGAAGGCCCTTACCTGTTTCAGCATGAAAATGCCCCTGTGCACAAAGCGAAGTCCATATAGAAATTGTTTGTCGAGATCGGTTTGGAAGCCAGGCCTAATCGTCCAACATCAGTGCCAGACCTCACTAATGCTCTGGTGGCTGAATGGAAGCAAGTCCCTGCAGCAATATTCCAACATCTAGTGGAATTCCTTCCTAGAAGAGTGGAATCTGGTATAGCAGCAAAGGGGGGACCAACTTCATATTAATGCGCACGAATTTGGAATGAGATGTTTGACGAGCAGGTGTCCACATACTTTTGGTCATGTAGTGTACCTCATGAGTATCACTCTGTTCCCACTATTGGTGTTTTGACTTTGATTATAACTGTAAGGCTTATAAGCAGCATCAGAGGTGTTCTTGTATTGTATTTATAACTCATAACAGTATGTCATTAACACTGTGTTTTTGGAACAAAGACCCGACACGATAGCCTGAGGGACACTGCCTCACAGTAGTAAGACAGGATCAAGGTAAAAATATAAAACTGGCACTTACATTACAATCTCCAATCCTCAGCCTTCTCTCCTTCTTTCCTTCCCATGGCTGGGTACCACACAAATACACATTGGTATTTTTCTACAATATCCCCCATTCCCCATTTCTCTCTGAGCACCATTTCACAGGCGGGTGGGTAAGCCATGCCAGCAATGGGTAAGAGTCTTGTTCTCTGTGTGGCACAGCCCACAGCCATCTGGAAGGGTTAGGAGCTGGAGCTGGCATGCATAAATGAACAGGGGGTTTTACTGGCTGTGCACGGCTGGAGTTCAATGAAGTTCCACCTAGACACTGATCTGTGGTCAGTTTTACTGTTTCCCATCCTACTGGTTAAGGTTAGGATTCGGGGAGGTTATGCTGATCCTAGATCTACTGAAAGCTGTTCAGAGGACCATGACAGTTGTCTCTTGTCTTTGTTTTACTATTAGTTTTACTATAAGCCTGTTCTGAGGATGTTGTCAGGCTGTACGGTACAGAATGTGCTTGAATGGATATACTTCCCTTTCCTACACTGCTCCTTAGGCACCAGAGCAAGCCACTGCTATTGATGGCACATCAATAATGTTCATAAAGGGTTTATAGTTTTTCAAGTAACACATTAAAATAATGAAGTGCTTAATCAAAGAAACGTTATACCTCTCTAGACCGTTATCCTACCTAGACTGAACTCACACTCCCCCAGCCCCAGTCCAACCTCCAAAGTCAGTCACAATGACATGCTCACTGATGCATGTCTGTCAGCTGAGTATGGAACCTGCTCTGGAGCCCCAGTGAGGTGTGAAAATCTACAGCTGCACACTGATTGGCGTAACACAGCAGATAATGGGCTTACAATGGGGATCTGCAGGTCCAAAGTAGAGACCTGAGGGGAATTCTAATCTACCTTTCATGGGCTAGATTAGTGCAGTGGCGTAGCGGTCTAAGACACTGCAGTCCCTGGTTCAAATCCAGGCTGCAACACATCTGACTGTGATTGGGAGTCTCATAGGGTGGTGCACAGTTGTCCTGGTTTGGCCTGGGGTAGGCCGTCATTGTAAGTAAGAATTTGCTCTTAACTGACTTGCCAAGTTAAATAAAGGTAAAAATATAGAAAGAAATAAACAATTAAAATAGAATAAATATTACTCCCAGGCATGACAGTCCAGCCACTCAACTTGAAAAAGAAGCACCTCTGCAGTATGCTGTTGACAGTATAATGATTCTCTCTCTCCCTCCCTCCACATGAATGCACACTGCAACCCGGCACAGGAAAACTTATGGGAACCACTGTTGCAGTATATTTGCATTCAGGCATAATGAATGTTGTTCTGCAGTCCAAACTCAAGGCTGCCTTATCGTATTTCAAAACAACAACCCGGTTCTGTTTGTATGTGCACCCAATTTTCTGTTAGAAAAACGAATTTTGAGTTGACATAATTTTTAACTACAGTATGTTCTCTTCTCTGTCTCCACAGACTTGACTGGGACCAGACAGTATGAGGTTAAAAAGCTCCTACTGGCTTCTGATATCTTTCTTGGTGGTGAGTCCATCTTCAGCTTCTCATTAACACAAATAATTGTTGGTAGATTACTTTTGTGCAGTGTTCATTACTGTAATGCAGTTTATATATTACTGTAATTTTTTTACCAAATTGTACATGATTCGTGCGGTAAATGTCCAAGATAAACTGCAATACGTTTTACTCGGCTGGTTTTTAACGAATAGAGAAAATCAGATAGATTGACTTGATTATAGTTCACTAATCCGTTAATCACTAATTGGTTCAGTTTGGCAACTAGGAGCATCCCACTAGGCACATTACAGAATTTCAACGTGGAAATGTGGGTAATATTTGGTTGAGACGTTGATTGTTGAGACGTTGATCATTGAGATTTCAACCTTTATTCACCCACTCAAAGAAACAGCCAGAAATGTGTTGAATTCTCAGTCTTTCAACCATCTAAAAGCACAACCAAATTCCAATGAAAAAAAAATGTCAGATTTTTGGTTTAGTTGTCATCTAAATGTGTTATCACTGTGCTTTCAAATTTAAAAGCACAACAGAGTTCAAATGAGAATACAATATCAGATATTTTGTATTTATACAAAGCCACAAGGCTACCTGGTAGGCCGTCATTGAAAATAAGATTTTGTTCTTAACTGACTTGCCTAGTTAAATAAAGGTAAAATAAATACAACAAATGAATGTGTTATTACTGTGCTTTATTTATTAGCACAACCAAATTAACTGGTGTGCAATCAAGATTAAAATACTGTACATGGTCCAAGTAATCAATGCGGTTTGAGATTATGCGAAGATTATTAAAGCAATTGTGAAGATCTCCACAGACCTGCGACCTTTGCATGCTTCCTGAACACAAACTGGAATCATAGCCAGACTAAGGCAGTGGCACAGATGGAACTATCTCCTTCAAATGTTGATATTTGGTTGTGTTGACAACCAAACACAATTCAATATCCAGTTTGTTACACAAATTAATAATATGTTGGATTCAAAGTTAAAAAAGTTAAAGAATAGGACTACATCAAATCAAACTTTAAATACTCTTCAAATAAAGTTTGATTTAGTCCTATTATTTAACTTAGTGTCACGTTCTGACCTTAGTTCCTTTTTTATGTCTTTATTTTAGTTGGTCAGGGCGTGAGTTGGGGTGGGCATTCTATGTTGTTTTTCTATGTTTTGTTCTGTTGTTATATTTCTATGTGTTTGGCCTAGTATGGTTCTCAATCAGAGGCAGGTGTCAGTCGTTGTCTCTGATTGGGAGCCATATTTAGGTATCCTGTTCTCTATTGTGCTTGGTGGGTGATTGTTTCCTGTTTCAGTGTTTGCACCATACGGGACTGTTTCGGTTGTTTGTTCGTGTTTTGTTATTTTTGTTCTGTGTTCATTTTGATTTATTCAAAATCTATTATGGACACTTACCACGCTGCACATTGGTCCGATCCTTGCTACTCCTCCTCAGACGAAGAGGAAATCCGTTACACTTAGATATTTGGCTGAGATGGAGATGTGAATACAACGTATTAATTATAATTTTGTAGATTAAATTTTGAAATCAACCAAATCTTGAAACCCTAGACCTATATATATTGTTGATTTTTATTTGAACTCTGGGTTGAATTGAAACAATAACTGTTGATGACTTGGCAAATGCTATATAGGCCTAAATGTATCATTCATGATATGACTTATAAAGTATTGTTACATTCAATTTGCTCTGTTAAACCTACCCTTTGGAATGAGTTTGATTGCAACAGTGAATCTATTTAGTTATTAAGTGTAGATCTCTCAAATCATTCTCACGACAGCACATTGGTAGTAGTCAGTGACAAATATCAAAGTAGGGCTTGGTTAAAGGTGCTACACCTACCTACAATCTCTCTGAATTTCTCCCCTATGTGGAAGCTAGGTGAATTGCAACAGCACTAGGCTGCATTCAAAACAAATCACCCCCCTCCCCCTCATTCAATGTCCCCCTAACATGGCGGAAACTCGCACTTGAGCCTTTTACTTTCGGTTTTGGGTCACCATCTGTAAAAAAAAAAAAAAAATTGTTATTGAAAATATATTTCACAGCGATTTAGATGGTAGTGCAATGATTCCCTACACTAATTGCCTGTTTTCTCACAAACTGAAATTGAGCAAAGAGTGTAGAATTTTATCAACCAGGAAATTACAGAGCGATTTCTACATTGGCGCTTGGCCCGATTTCCACTAGTTAATGTAACACAGCCGTAAAGTCAAAACAGCGTTCCCATTTCGACAACCGATTTCGCTCTGGCGGGAGAAATCAATAGGTGAATATCACAGTCAATAACAACACTGGCGGGTGAGTAATATTGTGAAACACCATCATTCCACTATTACTCCAGATATATTATGGACATTTTCAGGAATTTACAATGCAAAAATGGAACAACAAGAAATCCTATGTGTAGCACCTTTAAAACCCTGGATGGGAAACCAAAGGATAGCTGTAGACAGATCAACTCTTCAGTAAGAGGTGCTACCCGGCCTATTCTTTTTCTGGTAGTAGATATAACGTTGAAGATCTGACATTTTTTCAAAAGTTCAAATTCAACATATTTTATGAAAGGTTTGTCTATGTTGGAAATTGGTTACCATGATGTCATAATCCTATTGTTGAAATTTCACACTTAAAACAACAGTTTACGTTTATGACTTTTTGCAAATCCAATCTATTTTCCCCGCAGATTCGACGTCACAATACGTTGACAAATTACATTGAAACAACGTTGATTCAACCAGTTTGTGCCTAGTGGGATGGATGACCTAAAAGCCTGGAGGTCTTTCAGCCATGATGCTAAAGCTCTGTATATACTGTCTATGAATGGCAGAGGCTGGTTTGTGTGTGTGTGTGTGTGTGTGTGTGTGTGTGTGTGTGTGTGTGTGTGTGTGTGTGTGTGTGTGTGTGTGTGTGTGTGTGTGTGTGTGTGTGTGTGTGTGTGTGTGTGAGTGGATGCTTCCCCACGTGTGTACCAACCCTCATCATACTTTATTTCAACCCATAATGGTCAGCTGCCATAGACAGAAAACAAATGACCTTCAGCACAAATGCCAGGGTCTTTGCTTTTTGTTTCTTTATGACATTGAAACTCACTGTTATCAAGTCAGAAGATATCAGCCTAATTAAATATTCATGAGATGCAAAGTGATATGACGGTGATGGTAATTTATTAGAGCGTTCATGTAGTTACAGTTTGTTATTGAACATGCCCAGGTAAGGCATGTAGAAATGCGTTTTCTTTGTCAACAAATTGGATTCTAGATGTTTTGTTTCACATGTTAGACTTTACTTGTATTGGTGAACTTCTTGATCGGTACAGCAACAGGTTGGCTCAACTAGGACCTTTGTACTGATAATAATACCTTTGTACCTTTGGTCTTCTATTCATCTGTATGATCACCTGATGATAAATTGGCTGTCGATAAGTGTTCGTACCATGTAATTATATTCAATAAAATTTGCCTGCCTGGCTGAGTGTAAGAAGGTAAATTCATACGGATCTCTTTAATCTCTCAGATGTTCATGCACTTGCGTTTGTTTTCTTTGTTTCCAGAAAAGTTCTCAGTAACATGCTATTTCAGTAAAGCTCTATTTCAATAACACTCTTTTTCAGTAAAGCTCTATTTCAGTAACACTCTATTTCAGTAACTCTCTTATTTCAGCAGGATACGTGGAAGAAATGAAAGAGGAATGACCTTTACGGACATGTGAGGTTTACTCACTGTCTGAAAGGGATTTTTTTTTTTTTTTTAGCTTTAATGCTGACGTTGGTGGTGGCCTGGTGGTCGTATGTATGACGTCATTTACTTCAATGTTTGGAGTGACATCATATGTACGGCTGCTAAACTGCTACATGGGACATCATCAATATTCCGAAAACTCTCAGACGAAAATCTAAATCTCCCCCCTCCTTCATTTTCTTTTAGTGTCTGTAGCTCAGTATGCTTTGAATTGTCAGGTAAGACTGATGTACATTTTCCTGGAAAAGGAAAAGAACGCTCTGAAAGTTAAACGAGAAGAGATGAAAGTAATAAAAAGAGAAAGGAGAGATGAGGGAGGAGGGTAGGGCGGGTGGGAGCTGTTTGCGAGCAAGTCTTGCCATGCTATTGTGCTAATATTCATGTAAATTAATTAAAGTGTGCGAGAGAGAGCAAGAAAGAAAGAGAGAGAGAAACACAGAGAGAGAGAGAGAGAGCAAGAAAGAAAGAGAAAGAGAGAAACACAGAGAGAGAGAGAGAGCGAGAGAGAGAGAGAATCGTATTTCCAAAGGCCCAAATGAACATACAGTATACTCAAAAAAGAATCCATTTAACCACAAGCATATGGCTGGATTTCATGATGGCTTAGTAAATTTATATGAAGGAGTAATACCCGTTCATCTACACATCTTCTGCTCACTGATCATAGAGAGAGAGAGAAAAAAATTGTGAAAATGAGGGAACGAGAGAGAGGACAAGCCCTGGCGCTTTGAGTGGGTTCATTGGCGCTTTGAGTGGGTTCATTCTTTGTCAAAATATTAGGAGAGATGAGTCACACTCCCAACGACACATTGTTGGACACAGCTGCTATTTGAATCTTGATTTCCTTCTCATCTTTGTGCAGAGAAGCGTTATCTACAGTATATCAGCTTTGGAGACAAGACGAGCTCCCATGGTTTTCAAGCCTCTTTTCCAAACCACACAATAGGAGAACAGACAGGATCAGAGAGAGGCTCTCATTCTATTCATATAAGGGTTCTTGTATGCTAGTCATCTGTAACCACGCCAACGCACATTTCAAGTACAGCATTGTGACACTCACTTGAGAAAAGCACACGATGAGACTATTTGTCTATTGCTTTTAGCATGAATTAGCAATGCATGTGGGAGTATACTGTCAATAAATCACTCTCACAATACCAATACTAAACCATAGCAATAGAATTACTCATTCTAGTTCTGTGTACCAAACCCTTACACATTGCCTGTTGAAAGACAAGCATACCAATAGTCACAACACAATACAACTTGATTAAGCTCAGGGCAATTAGTTTCAGGGCAGCACAGCCTAAGTGCAACCTACACGTACAGTACATCACTAGCCAGCCACTTAGGTGTTCGATAGCTCTATTTTGGTAAGATGAAGTGGTTGTTGTGTCTTTGCAGAGCGGAACTGTTGCCAGGGAGACCAGCTCTGAGCCTGCTAGCCCAGACACATCTCTCAGGCCTGTCCTGACCATAATGGAGGACGAGAGGCAGACCATGACCGAGGGTCAATACAGATGTCTTGAACTGTTCAGCCGAGATCAGCAGCACAACAGAACAGGTAAAGCACAAATCAATCATTTCAAAGTCCAAAAATGAATCCCAGATTACCCTTTTAATCTAATCACACTAGTTACTGGGAGACTGGGATCTGATTACTGGGGCTCCTTGAAAAAGCACTAGTGTTGATGCTATGACCTTTGATCTGATTACTGGGGCTCGTTGAAAAAGCACTAGTTTTGATGCTATGACCTTTGATCTAATTACTAGGGCTCCTTGAGAAAGCACTAGTGTTGATGCTATGACCTTTGATCTAATTACTAGTGCTCCTTGAGAAAGCACTAGTGTTGATGCTATGACCTTTGATCTAATTACTAGAGCTCCTTGAGAAAGCACTAGTGTTGATGCTATGACCTTTTATCTAATTACTAGGGCTCCTTGAGAAAGCACTAGTGTTGATGCTATGACCTTTGATCTAATTACTAGAGCTCCTTGAGAAAGCACTAGTGTTGATGCTATGACCTTTGATCTAATTACTAGGGCTCCTTGAGAAAGCACTAGTGTTGATGCTATGACCTTGATTGCGTAATGCTTAGTGGATGGATGTGTAATCAGTGCTCCATTGATGCTATAGGTAATGGAGATGTTGTTACCAGGACCCAAGTGCAGTGATATAGGACTGTAAAAGTACCATAGCAAATGCTAAATGGAAGGAGCATCTCAGCTATTAGGCGTATGGAAAGTGTGAGAGGCACTGAGCATCTACTAAATGACTCGAATGTAAATAAAAGGTTTCGACATGAATCGTTAACGCATGGTTTAGCAATAGGGAGGTAGCCTAAAGTTGTATAAATATACAGGCATAGACATTAAAGTCATTCTCACTGATGCAGGTGTGTTCTGTAGCCGTATGTGGGATGGCTTGCTGTGTTGGGATGAGACTCCGGTGGCGACCTACGCCACACAGAACTGCCCAGATTACCCTGGCCTGGACATCTCTGGTAAGACTAAACACTGATAAATGATACAATCTCTGCAGAGGGAATTGGCCAGGCCACAGGTGATAGAGTAGATTGTAGAGTTGATAGGGGTAACTATAGACTAGATTATAGAGATTATGGGGTGACTACACGTTAGAGACTAGATTATAGAGATGATAGGGGTGACTAGAGACTAGATTATAGAGATGATAGGGGTGACTAGAGGCTAGATGATAGGGGTGATAGGGGTTACGAGAGGTTAGATTATAGAGATGATAGTGGTGACAAGAGACAAGATTATAGAGATGTTAGGGGTGACTAGGGACTCAATTATATAGATGATAGGGGTGACAATATCACAGAGATGTTAGGGGTGACTAGGGACTCAATTATATAGATGATAGGGGTGACAATATCACAGAGATGTTAGGGGTGACTAGAGGTTAGTTTACAGAGATGATACGGGTTACTAGAAGTTAGATTATAGAGATGTTAGGTGTGACTAGAGACTAGATTATAGAGATGATGGGGTGACTAGAGACTAGATTATAGAGATGATGGGGTGACTAGAGACTAGATTATAGAGATGATGGGGTGACTAGAGACTAGAGTATAGAGATGATAGGGGTTACTAGAAGTTAAATAATAGAGATGATAGGGGTGATCAGAGACTCAATTTTAGAGATGATAGGGGTGACAAGATTACAGAGATGTTAGGGGTTACTAGAGGTTAAATTACATAGATGATAGTGGTGATTAGAGCTTAGATTATAGAGATATTAGGGGTGACTAGAGGTTAGATTGTAGAGATGATAGGGGAACTAGAGGTTAGATTATAGAGATGATAGGGGTGACTAGAGACTAGATTATAGAGATGATAAGGGTGACTAGAGGTTAGATTATAGAGATGATAGGGGTGACTAGAGACTAGATTATAGAGATGTTAGGGGTGACTAGAGACTAGATTATAGAGATGATAGGGGTGACTAGAGACTAGATTATAGAGATGATAAGGGTGACTAGAGGTTAGATTATAGAGATGATAGGGTGATTAGAGACTCAATTATAGAGATGATAGGGGTGACTAGAGACTAGATTATAGAGATGATAGGGGTGACTAGAGACTAGATTATAGAGATGATAGTGGTGATTAGAGACTAGATTATAGAGATGATAGGGGTGACAAGATTACAGAGATGATGGGGTGACTAGAGGTTAGATTACAGAGATCATAGGGGTTACTAGAGGTTAGATTATAGAGATATAGTGGTGACTATAGACTAGATTATAGAGATGTTAGGGGTGACTAGGGACTCAATTATAGAGATGATAGGGGTGACTTGATTACAGAGATGTTAGGGGTGACTAGAGTTTAGATTGTTGAGATCATGGGGTGGCTGTAGACTAGATTATAGAGATGCTAGTGGTGACAAGATTACAGAGATATTTGTGGTGATTAGAGACTTGATTATATAGATGATAGGGGTGACTAGAGACTAGATTATAGAGATGATAGGGGTGACTAGAGACTAGATTATAGAGATGTTAGGGGTGACTAGAGACTAGATTATAGAGATGATAGGGGTGACTAGAGACTAAATTATATCAAATCAAATCACATTTTATTGGTCACATAAACATGGTTAGCAGATGTTAATGCGACTGTAGAGAAATGCTTGTGCTTCTAGTTCCGACAGTGCAGTAATATCTAACAAGAAATCGAACAATTCCCCAACAACTACCAAATACACACAAATCTAAAAGTGGTGAATGAGAATATGTACATATCAGTATATGGATGAGCGATGGCTGAGCGGCATAGGCAAGGTGCAATATATTGTATAAAATACAGTATATACATGTGATATGAGTAATGTATGATACAGTTGAAGTCAGAAGTTTACAACACCTTAGCCAAATACATTTAAACTCAGTTTTTCACAATTCCTGACATTTAATATTAGTAAAATGTCCCTGTCTTAGGTCAGTTAGGATCACCACTTTATTTTAAGAATGTGAAATGACAGAATAATAGTAGAGAGAATGATTTATTTCAGCTTTTGTTTCTTTCATCACATTCCCAGTGGGTCAGAAATTTACATACACTCACTTAGTATTTGGTAGCATTGCCTTAAATTGTTTAACTTGGGTCAAACATTTCGGCTAACCTTCCACAAGCTTCCCACAATAAGTTGGGTGAATTTTGGCCCATTCCTCCTGACAGAACTGGTGTAACTGAGTCAGGTTTGTAGGCCTCCTTACTCACACACGCTTTTTCAGTTCTGCCCACAAATTTTCTATAGGATTGAGGTCAAGGCTTTGTGATGGCCACTCCAATACCTGGACTTTGTTGTCCTTAAGCCATTTTGCCACAACTTTGGTAGTATGCCTGGGGTCATTGTCCATTTGGAAGACCCATTTGCGACCAAGCTTTAACATCCTGACTGATGTCTTAAGATGTTGCTTCAATATATCCACATAAGTTTTCCTACCTCATGATGCCATCTATTTTGTGAAGTGCACCAGTCCTTCCTGCAGCAAAGCACCCTCACAACATAATGCTGCCACCCCCGTGCTTCACAGTTGGGAGGGTGTTCTTCGGCTTGCAAGGCTCCCCCTTTTTCCTCCAAACATAACGATGGTCATGATGGCCAGAGGACATTTCCCCAAAAAGTACGATATTTGTCCCCATGTGCAGTTGCAAACCGTAGTCTGGCTTTTTTATGGTGGTTTTGGAGCAGTGGCTTCTTCCTTGCTGAGCGGCCTTTCAGGTTATGTCGATATAGGACTCGTTTTACTGTGGATATAGATACTTTTATACCTGTTTCCTCCAGCATCTTCACAAGGTCCATTGCTGTTGTTCTGGGATTGATTTGCACTTTTTGCACCAAAGTACATTCATCTCTTGGAGACAGAACGCGTCTCCTTCCTGAGCGGTATGACGGCTGCGTGGTCCCATGGTGTTTATACTTGCGTACTATTGTTTGTACAGATGAACCTGGTACCTTCAGGCATTTGGAAATTGCTCCCAAGGATGAACCAGACTTGTGGAGGTCTATAATTGTTTTTCTGATGTCTTGGCTGATATCTTTTGATTTTCCCATGATGACAAGCATTGAGGCACCGAGTTTGAAGGTAGGCCTTGAAATACATCCAGAGCTACACCTCCAATTGACTCAAATTAATTCAATTAGCCTGTCAGAAGCTTCTAAAGCAATGACATCATTTTCGGGAATTTTCCAAGCTGTTTAAAGGCACAGTCAACTTAGTGTATGTAAACTTCTGACCTACTGGAATTGTGATACAATGAATTGTAAGTGAAATAATCTGTCTGTTAACAATTGTTGGAACAATTACTTGTGTCATGCACAAAGTAGATGTCCTAACTGACTTCCCAAAACTATAGTTTCTTAACAAGAAATTTGTGGAGTGGTTGAAAAATTTGTTTTAATGACTACAACCTAAGTGTATGTAAACTTCCGACTTCAACTATATGTAAACATTATTAGAGTGGCATTTTTTAAAGTGGCATTGCTTAAAGTGACTAGTGATCCATTTATTAAAGTGGCCAGTGATTGGATCTCAATGTAGGCAGCAGCCTCTCTTGAGTTAGTGATTGCTGTTTAGCAGTCTGATGCCCTTGAGATAGAAGCTATTTTTCAGTCTCTCGGTCCCAGCTTTGATGCACCTGTACTGACCTCACCTTCTGGATGATAGCGGTGTGAACAGGCAGTGGCTCGGGTGGTTGTTGTCCTTGATTATCTTTTTGGCCTTCCTGTGACATCGGGTGGTGTAGTTGTCATGGAGGGCGGGTAGTTTGCCCCCAGTGATGCGTTGTGCAGACCGCACCACCCTCTGGAGAGCCTTGCGGTTGAGGGCGGTGCAGTTGCCGTACCAGGCTGTGATACAGCCCGACAGGATGCTCTCGATTGTGCATCTGTAAAAGTTTGTCAGGGTTTTGGGTAACAAGCCAAATTTCTTCAGCCTCTTGAGGTTGAAGTGGTGCTGTTGTCTGTGTGGGTGAACCATTTCAGTTTTTCTGTGATGTGTATGCCGAGGAACTTAACTTTCCACCTTTTCCACTGCTGTCCCTTCGATGTGGATAGGGGGGTGCTCCCTCTGCTGTTTCCTGAAGTCCACGACTTCAGAAAAGAGATGTTAGGGGTGACTAGAGACTAGATGATAGAGATGTTAGGGGTGATTAGAGACCAGATGATAGAGATGATAGGGGTGATTAGAGACTAGATTATAGAGATGATAGGGGTGATTAGAGACTAGATGATAGAGATGTTAGGGGTGATTAGAGACCAGATGATAGAGATGATAGCGGTGATTAGAGACCAGATGATAGAGCTGATAGGGGTGACTAGAGACTAGATTATAGAGATGATAGGGGTGATTAGAGACCAGATGATAGAGATGATAGGGGTGATTAGAGACTAGATTATAGAGATGATAGGGGTGACTAGAGGTTAGAATATAGAGATGATAGGGGTGACTAGAGGTTAGATTATAGAGATGATAGGTGGGACTAGAGACTAGATTATTGAGATGATAGGGGTGACTAGAGACTAGATTATAGAGATGATAGGTGTGTGTCATGGAGCACATCTCTGTGATTTATAGACAATGAAACAAATGATTGGTTGGAGAAAGACTCGTTATTGTATCTCTTCAAGGTATAGCCAAGAATCCTGAAACAAAATAGAATATGTTGGATAGAGTACCGCATTCCGTTTGCCAACAATACTTTGACGTAAGGCGCCAAAGTCGAGTGTTTGTTCTGCACCCCAGTTACTAAAGCAATATAACTTGTTAACTTCTTATGGCTGCAGGGGCAGTATTGAGTAGCTTGGATGAAAGGTGCACAGAGGTGCCCAGAGTAAACAGCCTGCTCCTCAGTCATAGTTGCTAATATATGCATATTATTATTAGTATTGGATAGAAAGCACTATGAAGTTTCTGAAACTGTTTGAATTATGTATGTGAGTATAACAGAACTCATATGGCAGGCAAAAACCTGAGACAAAAAATCCAAACAGGAAGTGGAAATTATGAGGCTGGTGGATTTTCAACCAAGCTCCCATTGAAATCCCAGCGAGATATGGATGCGTTTTCACTTCCTACGGCTTCCACTAGATGTCAACAGTCTGTAGAACTTTGTCTGATGACTCTACTGTGAAGGGGGGATGGATGAGAGGAGAATTAGTCACCACTGCCATGACCTGACTATGCTTTCACCATGCGCGTTCACATGAGAGTGAGCTCCGTTTCATCGCTCATCTGAAGTCAATGTAATTCTCCGATTGGAACGTTACTCAAGATTTATGTTAACAACATTCTAAAGATTGATTCAATACATCGTTTGACATGTTTCTACTGACTGTTATGGAACTTTTGGACATTTCATCACGTTTTAGTGAACGCCCTTTGTGACTTTGGAATTGTTTACCAAACGCGCTAACCAAAGTAGCTAATTGGACATAAATAACGGACATTATCGAACAAATCAAGCATTTATTGTGGACCTGGGATTCCTGGAGTGCATTCTGACGAAGATCATCAAAGGTAAGGGAATATTTATCATGTAATTTCTGGTTTCTGTTGACTCCAACATGGCGGCTAATTTGACTATAGTTCTGAGCGCCGTCTTAGATTATTGCATGGTTTGCTTTTTCCGTAAAGTTTTTTTGAAATCTGACACAGCGGTTGCATTAAGGAGAGGTATATCTATAATTCCATGTGTATAACTTGTATTATCATCTACATGTATGATGAGTATTTCTGTTGAATAGATGTGGCTATGCACTATCACTGGATGTTTTTGGAACTAGTGAACGTAACACGCCGATGTAAACTCAGATTTTTTTATATAAATATGAACTTTATCAAACAAAACATACATGTATTGTGTAACATGAAGTCCTATGAGTGTCATCTGATGAAGATCATCAAAGGTTAGTGATTAATTATATCTCTATTTGTGCTTTTTGTGACTGCTATCTTTGGCTGGAAAAATGGCTGTGCTTATTCTGTGGCTTGGTGGTGACCTAACATAATCGTTTGTGGTGCTTTCGCTGAAAGCATATTTGAAATCGGACACTTTGGTGGGATTAACAACAAGATTACCTTTAAAATGGTATAAAACACATGTACGTCTGAGGAATTTTAATTATGAGATTTCTGTTGTTTTGAATTTGGCGCCCTGCACTTTCACTGGCTGTTGTCATATCATCCCGTTACCGGGCTTGCAGCCATAAGTTAACCATGTTTCTACAGTGTATAAAGCTTCCAATTTAAAATGTACATGCTCTAGCAATGTGAAATATATTAGAGGAATAACGATTTAAGTGTTGGTAGAGAATAATCATATAATGTAACCTACCTGATGTGTTTGTTTCCTTGTTGAAGTGCCGGTGTGCATTACACATAGCGCAAATTAGTCTACGAGTCATCAAGGGACATTTATTGGTTGACGGGAATAAACAAAGTCTACAAGTCATCAAGGAACATGTATTGGTTGATGGGAATAAACAAAGTGATGAATTATCCCGGGGGTGAATTACTTCATGAATGTGTATTGTGAGACTTAAAGAAGAAGTTACGGCACAAGTTATTGTTGTGTGTGTTTATGTAAAACTGTTGTTTATGATATACTGTATGTCCATGGGAAATTACACATTTATGGTAGAAATGTGTTTTGGGGCTATCGTGATGGAACATTCCTAGCGGAAGGGAGTTCCTGTAAAGAGTTCTTAGGTCCTCAGTTGACCTTTGCCTGGGGGACGGCAGGCTGAGCAGGCAACATGTTGGCTAGAGTTATACCTGAGTTTGGTTATAGGCAAAGAGTTGTTGCCGGAATAGTTTAACTTCTACTTGGTCACAATCCCGGATCCGGGAGCACCCCCATCAGTAAAAAAGCTGACTAGCATAGCCTAGCATAGCGTCACAAGTAAATACTAGCATCTAAATATCATTAAATCACAAGTCCAAGACACCAGATGAAAGATACACATCTTGTGAATCCAGCCATCATTTCTGATTTTTAAAATGTTTTACAGGGAAGACACAATATGTAAATCTATTAGCTAACCACGATAGCAAAAGACACAACTTTTTTTTCCCACCATTTTTTTCCTGCATAGGTAGCTATCACAATTTCGACCAAATAAAGATAGAAATAGTCACTAACCAAGAAACAACTTCATCAGATGACAGTCTGATAACATATTTATTGTATAGCATATGTTTTGTTAGAAAAATGTGCATATTTCAGGTATAAATCATAGTTTACCATTGCAGCCACATCACAACTCTCACCAAAGCAACTAGAATAACTACAGAGACCAACGTGAATTACCTAAATACTCATCATAAAACATTTATGAAAAATACACAGCGTACAGCAAATGAAAGACAAAGATCTTGTGAATCCAGCCAATATTTCAGATTTTTTAAGTGTTTTACAGCGAAAACACAATATAGCATTATATTAGCTTACTACAATAGCCAACCACACAACAGCATTGATTCAAGCCAACAATAGCGATAACGAATAAACCAGCAAAAGATATTAATTTTTTCACTAACCTTCTCAAACTTCTTCAGATGACAGTCCTATAACATCATATTACACAATACATATAGAGTTTGTTCGAAAATGTGCATATTTAGCGGCACAACTCGTGGTTATACAATGAGAATAGTAGCCAAGCTGCCAACAATATGTCGGGAGAAATCTTGGGAGAGGCACCTAATCTAATCAGTAACTAATCATAAACTTGACTAAAAAATACAGGTTGGACAGCAAATGAAAGATACATTAGTTCTTAATGCAACCGCTGTGTTAGATTTTTTAAATTAACGTTACTACGACATACAGCGTGCATTAAAGCGAGACCGCACCGAAATTAATGGCGGAATATGAGTTTTACATTTTTCAACAGAATAACGAATTAACATCATAAATAGTTCTTACTTTTTGATGAGCTCCCATCAGAATCTTGGGCAAGTGGTCCTTTGTCCAAAAGAATCGTTGCTCGGTTGTAGATTGTCGCCTTCAACTTTGGAATTAGCAGTAAACATTAGCCATGTGGCCCAGACGTGCCCAACTCACTAGAACGCAGCACAAATAAATATCCGAAAATCGCAATATACTGATATAAACTGATATAACTCGGTTTAAAATAACAACATTATGATGTCTTTAACACCTATATCGAATAAAATCAGAGCCGGATATATCTAAGGGCTATAACGGGAGCTTTCTAGAACGCCATCCTGAGGTCTGTCTTGCGTCATGGCGAATGAAGGAAAGAGTGGACCCCACGTTCCCAGTCCATTTATATGGCCTCAGATCTGCCTAGCAACTCCATTCCAATTCTCACTATTTGCTGACATCCAGGGGAAGGCGTATGCAGTGCATCTCAACCAATAGAAGACATGCAAATTAATAAACTGACCTCAGAACAGCCTGGCTGATTTCAGATTTCTCACTTGCTGACAGGAAGATTGCTCCAACTCGAGTTCTGTTTTACTCACAGATATAATTCAAACGGTTTTAGAAACTAGAGAGTGTTTTCTATCCAATAGTAATAATAATATGCATATTGTACGAGCAAGAATTGAGTACGAGGCAGTTTAATTTGGGAACGACATTTTTACAAAGTGCAAACAGCACCCCCTATTGAGAAAAGGTTTTAAACTGAGAATATCTTTGATTTATTCAAGTCTTTGTCAACGTCCTTTTTGTTACCTTCTGTACAAAGTTTATTGGTCAATTCGTCCTGCACCTATTGTCAATAAAACTTCTAAGAGAAGTGAGCACCAGAACATCCTGTCTGTCTCCTCTCTGTCCCATCCACCGCCTCGGCTTCTGCTTCACAGGGTGACTAGATTATAGATGATGAGGGTAACTATAGATTATATTATAGAGATGATAGGGGTGACTAGAGACTAGATTATAGAGATGATGGGGTGACTAGAGACTAGATTATAGAGATGATGGGGTGACAAGAGACTAGATTATAGAGATGATAGGGGTGACTAGAGACTAGATTATAGAGATGATAAGGGTGTCTAGAGACTATATTATAGAGATGATAGGGGTGACTAGAGACTAGATTATAGAGATAGTAGGGTTTACTAGTGGCTAGATTATGGAGATGATACGGGTGGCTAGAAGTCCTCTTGACCAAAGGTCTCTGTAGGAATGATGAGTTGGTTAAATGCGTTTGAAGGCATTCAGTTGTGCAACTGACTAGGTATCCCCCTTTACTTTCCCTTTCCCTTTCCCTTTCTGCACCTGGGTTCACCTGAGTTTTGATCTTGGATCAATTTGACCTTTTATATCATAATGAATATGATTGTATGGACAGGGGGGGACCTGGTCCTAGATCTGCAGCCCAGGGGCCGTATGTATCAAACACATCAATCTAGGATCAGGTTTTCCCTGTGCATGTCATTTATATCAGTGTGATCTAAAAGGCAGAACTGATCGTAGATCAGTACTCCTACTCTGAGATGTTTTTTGCAAATGGGTTCTGATCTGACCAGTGACACTTTACAACTGTAATTAGATTATTATGGCTGGTGATGCAGCAAGCTTCCTAATGAGGTCATCCTTCATCGGCTCGGTTGAAGCCAGATGTCTGTGAAAGCTCTGCTGGGTTTTATGTAACCGTTGATTAGCTGCTGGGGTAGGACAGGTTGCTGGGTTAGCGTACTCCCAGAGAGGGAACATCATGATCTCAGGCATTAATCAACAGGAGATTTAACTCACACTTTAGGGATTACAGCACAAAAGAGTTCCCCTTAAATCTGGTATAATAAAAACGTATGTGATGCCCATGACTTAAATCTTAAAGTGTTTTTAGCTTTGGTGGTGAATTTGTTGAATGACAAGGAGCTGGCTCTCAGCAGTGATGGAAAAAGTACTCAATTGTCATACTTGAGTAAAAGTTAAGATATCTTAATGGAAAATGACTCAAGTAAAAGTGAAAGTCACCCAGTAAAATACTACTTGAGTAAAAGTCTAAAAGTATTTGGTATCAAAAGTAAATATAATTGCTAAAATGTACTTAAGTACAAGTCTAAATCATTTTAACTTCCTTATATTAGGCAAACCAGACATGACAATGTAAAAAAAAAAAATCAGATAGCCTAGGGCACGCACCAACACTCAGAAATAATTAACAAATTAAGCATTTTTGTTTAGTGAGTCCGCCAGATCAGAGGCAGTAGGGATGACCAGGGATGTTCTCGTGATAAGTGTGTTAATTGGACCATTTTCCTGTCAAAATGTAACGAATAGTTTTGGGTGGCAGGAAAAATGTATGGAGTAAAAAGTACATTATTTTCTTTAGGAATGTAGTGAAGTAAAAGTAAACGTTGCCATAAATTGAAATAGTAAAGTGAAGTACAGATACCCCAAAAGTATTTTTACTTAAGTACTTTACACCACTGGCTCTCAGTGTTATGGAATGGCAAGGAGCTGGCTCTCAGTGTTATGGAATGGCAAGGAGCTGGCTCTAGGTGTTATGGAATGGCAAGGAGATGGTTCTCAGTGTATTGGGATGGCAAGGAGCTGGTTCTCAGTGTTATGGAATGGCAAGGAGCTGGCTCTCAGTGTTATGGAATGGCAAGGCGCTGGCTCTCAGTGTTATGGAATGGCAATGAGCTGGTTCTCAGTGTTGTGGAATGGCAAGGAGCTGGCTCTCAGTGTTATGGAATGGCAAGGAGCTGGCTCTCAGTGTTTTGGAATGGCAAGGAGCTGGCTCTCAGTGTTATGGAATGGCAAGGAGCTGGCCCTCAGTGTTATGGAATGGCAAGGAGCTGGCTCTCAGTGTTATGGAATGGCAAGGAGCTGGCTCTCAGTGTTATGGAATGCAGTGATGCTCAATTGAGTAGTGAGGGGAAACAAAGTAACACTTAAAGGGGCAATCTGCAGTGCAAACAACAGCAAAGCCGCCACCCCACCACTGTTTTGGTAAACCATACATTTGATATGATACTACAATATGATAGCATATATGTTATTGAAATGACAACATATGGGCCTCCCGAGTGGTGCAGCGGTCTACCATACAGTACCAGTGAAAAGTTTGGACACACCTACTCATACTATTTTCTACATTGTAGAATAATAGTGAAGACATCAAAACAATGAAATAACACATGGAATCCTGTACTAACCCGAAAAAGTGTTAAACAAATCAAAAATATTTTATTTTTGAGATTCTTCAAAGTAGCCACCCTTTGCCTTGATGACAGCTTTGGACACACTTGGCATTCTCTCAACCAGCTTCATGAGGTAGTCACTTGGAATGCATTTCAATTAATAGGTGTGCCTTGTTAAAAGTTAATTTGTGGAATTTCTTTCCTTCTTAATGCGTTTGAGCCCATCAGTTGTGTTGTGACAAGGTAGGGGTGGTATACAGACGATAGCCCTATTTGGCAAAATACCAAGTCCATATTATGGCAAGAACAGCTCAAATAAGCAAAGAGAAACAACAGTCCATCATTACTTTAAGACATGAAGGTCAGCCAATCCGGAAAATTTCAAGAACTTCGAAAGTTTCTCCAAGTGCAGTTGCAAAAACCATCAAGCGCTATGATGAAACTGGCTCTGATGAAGACCACCACAGGAAAGGAAGACCCAGAGATACCTCTGCTGCAGAGGATAAGTTCATTAGAATTACCAGTCTCAGAAATTGCAGCCCAAATAAATGCTTCACAGAGTTCAAGTAATAGACACATCTCAACATCAACTGTTGGAGACTGTGAATCAGGCTTTCATGGTCAAATTGCTGCACAGAACCACTACTAAAGGACACCAATGAGAAGAAGAGACTTGCTTGGGCCAAGAAACACAAGCAATGGACATTAGACCGGTGGAAATCTGTAATTGGTCTGATGAGTCCAAATTGGAGATTTTTGATTCCAAACGCATTGTATTTGTGAGACGCAGAGTAGGTGAACGGATGATCTCTGCATGTGTGGTTCCCACCGTGAAGCATGGAGGCGGAGGTGTGATGGTGTGGGGTGCTTTGCTGGTGACACTGTCAGTGATTTATTTAGAATTGAAGGCACACTTAACCAGCATGGCTACCACAACATTCTGCAGTGATTCGCCATCCCATCTGGTTTGCGCCTAGTGGGACTATCATTTGTTTTTCAACAGGACAATGACCCAAAACACGGCTCCAGGCTGTGTAAGGGCTATTTGACCAAGGGGAGTGATGGAATGCTGCATCAGATGACCAGGCCTCCACAATCACCCGACCTCAACCCCATTGAGATGGTTTGAAGTGCTCCTTCAAGACTGTTGGAAAGTATTCCAGATGAAGCTGGTTGAGAGAATTCCAAGGGTGTGCAAAGCTGTCATCAAGGCAAAGGGTGGCTACTTTGAAGAATCTCAAATATCAAATATATTTTGATTTGTTGAACACTTTTTTGGTTAATACATAATTCCATATGTGTTATTTCATAGTTTTGATGTCTTCACTATTATTCTGCAATGTAGAAAATTGTCAAAATAAAGAAAAACCCTTGAATGAGTAGGTTTTGACTGGTACTGTATAAAAACACTAAGTTTGGGGTCAGAAACAAATAACTTTCTTCTGAAGATCTCGTACAAAGCTTTGTACTACTCCCTTCACAGAACAGCACAAACTGGCTCTATCCAGAATAGAAAGAGGAGTGGGAGGCCCCAGTGCACAACTGAGCAAGAGGACAAGTACATTAGAGTGTCTGAGAAACAGACGCCTCACAAGTCCTCAACATCAACAGTGAAGAGGCAACTCCGGGATGCTGAGTTGCAAAGAAAAAGCCATATCTCAGAATGGCCAATAAAAAGAAAAGATTAAGATGGGCAAAAGAACATAGACACTGGACAGAAGAACTCTGCCTAGAAGGCCAGCATCCTGTTTCTCAAACAAGACACTCTAATGTACTTGTACTCTTGTTCAGTTGTGCACTGGGGCCTCCCACTCCTCCTTCTATTCTGGTTAGAGCCAGTTTGCGCTGTTCTGTGAAGGGAGTAGTACACAGCGTTGTACGAGATCTTCAGGTTCTTGGCAATTTCTCACATGGAATAGCCTTCATTTCCCAGAACAAGAACAGACTGACGAGTTTCAGAAGAAAGTTCTTTGTTTCTGACCATTTTGAGCCTGTAATCGAACCCACAAATGCTGATGCTCCAGATACTCAACTAGTCTAAAGGCCAGTTTTATTGCTTATATAATCAGAACAACAGTTTTCAGCAGTGCTAACATATTTGCAAAAGGGTTTTCTAATGATCAATTTGCCTTTAAAATTATAAACTTGGATTTGTCACGTTCTGACCATAGTTCTTGTGTGTTGTGCTTGTTTTAGTATTGGTCAGGACGTGAGCTGGGTGGGCATTCTATGTTGTGTGTCTAGTTTGTCTGTTTCTGTGTTCGGCCTAATATGGTTCTCAATCAGAGGCAGCTGTCAATCGTTGTCCATGATTGAGAATCATATATAGGTGGCTTGTTTTGTGTTGGGGATTTCTGGGTGGTTGTTTCCTGTCTCTGTGTTTTCTCTGCACCAGATAGGGCTGTTTCGGTTTGCCACGTTTGTTATTTTGTAGTATTTGTAAGTGTTCACAGTATTCGTCTTGTTAATTAAACATGTTGAACACGAGCTACGCTGCGTCTTGGTCCGATCCCTGTTACACTCTCTCTTCTCGTGAAGAGAGGGAAGGCTGCCGTTACAGGATTAGCTAACACAACGTGCTATTGGACCACTTGAGTGATGGTTGCTGATAATGGGCCTCTGTACGCCTATGTAGATATTCCATAAAAAATCTGCCGTTTCCAGCTACAATAGTCATTACAACATTAACAATGTCTACACTGTATTTCTGATTAATTTGATGTTATTTTAATGAACTTTTTTTTTTGCTTTTCTTTCAAAAATAAGGACATTTCTAAGTGACTCAACTTTTGAACGGTAGTGTATTTCTCAATAAATAAATAAAAGGTGTCTGACAGCAAAATTAGATAACACTAAAAGCCTAACTATTGACACGACAGTTGATATTACAGTCCAGTCAGCATAGCTATAGCAGCGGCTTCATGTCTAGCCCCTATCACACTGATGGATTCAGCAGCTGCCATTACTCATAGCTCAAATTACACCGCTAACAATTACCATGACGTTTTTTTTGCAGGAAAAGTGTCAAAATATTGTGATGAATCTGGTAATTGGGTCCAAAGTCCCTCCATTAATAGGACCTGGTCCAAATGTCTGACGCTCTCCAAGGACAAATTAAAGGTAATTGGAGATTGATTCATTCTCTGTTGATTAATGGTCAAATAGTACGGGTCTGTCTGGGACTGTGAATAAGTCCCATATGGCACCCTATTCCCTATGAAGTGCACTACTTTGGACCAGAACCCTATGGGCCCTGGTCAAAAGTAGTGCACTATTTAATGAATAGGGTGACATTTGGAACACATGCTGGCTGTGCAGGCTGTACTGTTCTTGTGTTTTGTGTTAAATAGTCACTGATCCTCAAACTGTATTCTACCCATCTTTGTTTATATAGTCACTGATCCTCACGCTGTATTCTACCCATCTTTGTTTATATAGTCACTGATCCTCAAGCTGTATTCTACCCATCTTTGTTTATATAGTCACTGATCCTCAAGCTGTATTCTACCCATCTTTGTTTATATAGTCACTGATCCTCACGCTGTATTCTACCCATCTTTGTTTATATAGTCACTGATCCTCACGCTGTATTCTACCCATCTTTGTTTATATAGTCACTGATCCTCAAGTTGTATTCTACCCATCTTTGTTTATATAGTCACTGATCCTCACGCTGTATTCTACCCATCTTTGTTTATATAGTCACTGATCCTCACGCTGTATTCTACCCATCTTTGTTTATATAGTCACTGATCCTCAAGCTGTATTCTACCCATCTTTGTTTATATAGTCACTGATCCTCAAGCTGTATTCTACCCATCTTTGTTTATATAGTCACTGATCCTCACGCTGTATTCTACCCATCTTTGTTTATATAGTCACTGATCCTCATGCTGTATTCTACCCATCTTTGTTTATATAGTCACTGATACTGTTCCCTATGGACAAATATAAATCCTCAAGCTGTATTCTGTGTGTTTCTTTATGGTGTCTGTCCCGTTACATGTTGTTCTTCCCCAGAAGGTGACTGTCCATGGTCTGCTAGAGCCAGGGTCTGTGGAGCCCACTGTGGAGACTCCAGTCAGCCAGAATGTGACTCCCCATGGTCTGCTAGAGCCAGGGTCTGTGGAGCCCACTGTGGAGACTCTAGTCAGCCAGAATGTGACTCCCCATGGTCTGCTAGAGCCAGGGTCTGTGGAGCCCACTGTGGAGACTCCAGTCAGCCCCAGGGTCAGTCAGGAGGAGGAGGAGAGGAAGAAGATCATCGACGGTCAATACAAATGCTTTGAGAAGATGAACAGAGACCAGCCGTATAACAAATCAGGTAGTGATGATGTGCACTACTTTAATATTCAGTGTGTGGGATTATTCCAGATTATAAACTGGGTGGATTGAGCCCTGAATGCCGATTGGCTGAAAGCCATGGTATATCAGGCCGTATACCACGGATATGACAAAACATTTATTTTTACTGCTCTAATTATGTTGTTAACCAGTTTATAATAGCAATAAGGCTCTTCGGGGGTTTGTGATACAGTGCATTTGGAAAGTATTCAGACCACTTGATTTTTTCCACATTTTGTTACGAAACAGCCTTATTCTAAAATGTATTCAATATTTATTTTTTTCATCAATTTACACACAACAACTCATAATGGCAAGGCGAAAACAGGTTTTTAGAATTTTTTGCAAATGTATTAAAAATAAAAAACAGAAATACCTCGAAATTGAGCTACGGTGCAACCTACTTTCATTGATCATTCTTGAGATGTTTCTACAACTTGATTGGAGTCCACCTGTGGTAAATTCAATTGATTGGACATGATTTGAAAAGGCAAACATCTGTCTATATAAGGTCTCACAGTTGACAGTGCATGTCAGAGCAAACACCAAGCCATGAGGTCAAAGGAATTGTCTGTAGAGCTCAAAGACAGGATTGTGTTGAGGCACAGATCAGGGGAAGGGTACCAAAAGATTTCTGCAGGATTGAAGTTCCCCAAGAACACAGTGGCATCCAGCATTATTTAATAAAAAAAGTTTGGAACCACCAAGACTCTTCCTAGAGCTGGCCGCCCGGCCAAACTGAGCAATCGGGGGAGAAGGGCCTTGGTCAGGGAGGTGACAAAGAACCCAATGGTCACTCTGACAGAGCTCCAGAGTTCTTTTGTGGAGATAAGAACAGCCCTTAGCCGTGGTATATTGGCCATATACCACACATCCTCTGGCCTTATTGCTTAAATATAATTTGAATATAATAGAATACTTTCAGTCATTTCAGGGTTACAGCACACAATCAGAAGAACCCATAAAGACAGGTACGATCACAAGTCACAGAGATAAACAATTACACTGTTCAGAATTCGGATAAACATACTATGCCAGTAGACAGACGACAGTGTGGCCAAATGGTTCATGTACAGTTGTTTTCACCCAGCAACGTAGTGTATTTACAATGAGTCTTCATTAGTGTGTTGTGTCTGGTTGTGCGCTGTTGGCGGCACAGGGCTGTACTGTAACCGGACCTGGGATGGCTGGCTGTGCTGGGATGATACACCTGCTGGGACAGTCACCTGGCAGAACTGCCCAAACTATTTCCGTGACTTCGACTCCACAGGTAAGGCCTGGCTATAAGAGTGTCACGTTCGTTCTCCTCCTCGTCTGAGGAGGTGCATGGATCGGACCAATACGCAGAGTGATATGAATACATCTTCTTTTATTAGAGATGAAGACGAAACGAACAATATACAAACTAATAAAAAAAAAAAACAATAAACCACAAACGTGAAGCTACAAACGAAAGTGCACACACAGCTACTAACGTTAGACATAGACAATTACCCACAATCACCTAAAGCCTATGGCTGCCTTAAATATGGCTCCCAATCAGAGACAACAATATACAGCTGTCTCTGATTGAGAACCAAACCAGGCAACCATAGACTTTCCTAAACCTCTCTACTGAACACAACCCCATACACTATACACAACCCCCTAAACTAGACAAAACACACAAACATCCCATGTCACACCCTGACCTAACTAAACTAATAAAGAAAATCAATATAACAGAGGCCAGGGTGTGACAAAGAGGCGTTTGTTAAACTGCAAGAATCAATCAAGTCAAAGTCCTGGTGTGTCTGATTCTCCCATGCTGACTTGTTAACTCTTTGTGATAAATGCATCGCTGTGGAACTTGGCTTGAATTTGAAGTATTCATAGCGTTTAATTCATTATTCATGGTGTCAAGTGTTTGCAAAGCTTTATGGACATGTACAGTTTAAGTGTTTCTGTGTAAGTGGTTAAGTGTTAAACATATTCAAAGTGTGTATTATTAATCTTACTTGATTGTTTCATCAGAAAAAGCTACAAAGACATGTGGCGAATCAGGACAGTGGTTCCGCCACCCAGATTCTAATAGGACATGGTCCAACTACACGCTGTGTAACTTCCACACTACTGGCAAGCTGAAGGTAAGGTTTGTCACTGAGTGATCCATCAATCCCATACATGTGCTATTTATAGCATACACTTGATCCTATTTTACAAATCACAATAAGGGGACATTTTCAAAAGGCGATAATACAGTTATATTCAATGCAGAGGAGACCAAGGGGGGAACAATTGGTCAAATTTAGCTAGATATGGTAAATATGGTACAGTAAAATGTACCTACGCTTACACACAATTACATTTTACAGTCATGATATGGAGGAGGTCATAGAGGAACAGGTTTCTGTTTCTGAGCAATGCATAGTAAAACGTCTGACCCTAGCAATGCATAGTAAAACGTCTGACCCTAGCAATGCATAGTAAAACATCTGACCCTAGCAATGCATAGTAAAACGTCTGACCCTAGCAATGCATAGTAAAACGTCTGACCCTAGCAATGCATAGTAAAACATCTGACCCTAGCAATGCATAGTAAAACGTCTGACCCTAGCAATGCATAGTAAAACATCTGACCCTAGCAATGCATAGTAAAACATCTGACCCTAGCAATGCATAGTAAAGCGTCTGACCCTAGCAATGCATAGTAAAACATCTGACCCTAGCAATGCATAGTAAAACATCTGACCCTAGCAATGCATAGTAAAGCGTCTGACCCTAGCAATGCATAGTAAAGCGTCTGACCCTAGCAATGCATAGTAAAACGTCTGACCCTAGCAATGCATAATAAAACGTCTGACCCTAGCAATGCATAGTAAAACATCTGACCCTAGCAATGCATAGTAAAACGTCTGACCCTAGCAATGCATAGTAAAACGTCTGACCCTAGCAATGCATAGTAAAACGTCTGACCCTAGCAATGCATAGTAAAACGTCTGACCCTAGCAATGCATAGTAAAACGTCTGACCCTAGCAATGCATAGTAAAACATCTGACCCTAGCAATGCATAGTAAAACGTCTGACCCTAGCAATGCATAATAAAACGTCTGACCCTAGCAATGCATAGTAAAACATCTGACCCTAGCAATGCATAGTAAAACATCTGACCCTAGCAATGCATAGTAAAACGTCTGACCCTAGCAATGCATAGTAAAACATCTGACCCTAGCAATGCATAGTAAAACGTCTGACCCTAGCAATGCATAGTAAAACGTCTGACCCTAGCAATGCATAGTAAAACGTCTGACCCTAGCAATGCATAATAAAACGTCTGACCCTAGCAATGCATAGTAAAACGTCTGACCCTAGCAATGCATAGTAAAACATCTGACCCTAGCAATGCATAGTAAAACGTCTGACCCTAGCAATGCATAGTAAAACATCTGACCCTAGCAATGCATAGTAAAACGTCTGACCCTAGCAATGCATAGTAAAACATCTGACCCTAGCAATGCATAGTAAAACGTCTGACCCTAGCAATGCATAGTAAAACATCTGACCCTAGCAATGCATAGTAAAACGTCTGACCCTAGCAATGCATAGTAAAACGTCTGACCCTAGCAATGCATAGTAAAACATCTGACCCTAGCAATGCATAGTAAAACGTCTGACCCTAGCAATGCATAGTAAAACATCTGACCCTAGCAATGCATAGTAAAACGTCTGACCCTAGCAATGCATAGTAAAACGTCTGACCCTAGCAATGCATAGTAAAACATCTGACCCTAGCAATGCATAATAAAACGTCTGACCCTAGCAATGCATAGTAAAGCGTCTGACCCTAGCAATGCATAGTAAAACGTCTGACCCTAGCAATGCATAGTAAAACGTCTGACCCTAGCAATGCATAGTAAAACATCTGACCCTAGCAATGCATAGTAAAACATCTGACCCTAGCAATGCATAGTAAAACGTCTGACCCTAGCAATGCATAGTAAAACGTCTGACCCTAGCAATGCATAGTAAAACGTCTGACCCTAGCAATGCATAGTAAAACGTCTGACCCTAGCAATGCATAGTAAAACGTCTGACCCTAGCAATGCATAGTAAAACGTCTGACCCTAGCAATGCATAGTAAAACGTCTGACCCTAGCTATGCATTCAAGCATGGCTCAGACACACCTTGATTAGAGGATGGATTAAAACCATCTGTGCTGCAGACCTTAAGGCCATGTCCTAGTCTCCCCTCTTTCATATTTTGTTTACATCAAGGTAGCAAATGGAAGTCAGGGTTAACGGTTCATGAATGTCCTTGATGCACTACTGTATAGTCTTATTTGTTTGAATATAGGGTGTATCTGTATTGTTCCAGATGGCCTATATCCTGTACTACATGGCGATTGTGGGTCATGCCTTATCCATAGCCTCCCTCCTGATCTCTCTGGCTATATTCTTCTACTTCAGGTAAATATAGATGCTGCTGTTGCTTTCTTTATGAAACAAACTACTGGTTTGATCAAGGAGAGTAATCTGTCTTGTGTTGCTTTCTTTATGAAACAAACTACTGGTTTGATCAAGGAGAGTAATCTGTCTTGGGTTGCTTTCTTTATGAAACAAACTACTGGTTTGATCAAGGAGAGTAATCTGTCTTGTGTTGCTTTCTTTATGAAACAAACTACTGGTTTGATTAGGAAGAGTAATCTGTCTTGGGTTGCTTAATTTATGAAACAAACTACTGGTTTGATTAGGGAGAGTAATCTGTCTTGGGACTCTTAACACTTTTTTTCCACTTGAACAAGTGATGAAGATGATAATGGTGACGACGACGATGAAGAAGATGATGACGCACCTAATCCTGAGGAAAATTAGGATGATGATAGTGATGATAAATATGATGAAAACGATGGCGGTGATGACTGTGGTTGCTACAGTTCAGACGGCATTATATATTTCTCCTTGGCTGTGTGTTTCCTCTGAGAACTGAATTGTAAAGATGGCAGTGTGTTTCCTCTGCTATAACTGAATTGTAAAGATGGCCGTGTGTTTCCTCGGAGATAACTGAATTGTAAAGATGGCTGCGTGTTTCCTCGGAGATAACTGAATTGTAAAGATGGCTGTGTGTTTCCTCTGAGATAACTGAATTGTAAAGATGGCTGTGTGTTTCCTCTGAGATAACTGAATTGTAAAGATGGCCGTGTGTTTCCTCTGAGATAACTGAATTGTAAAGATGGCCGTGTGTTTCCTCTGAGATAACACTAGCATTACAGACCTGTGAAAATGTCATCTTCACATAAAGCCTAAATGCGATTCCACACATTTAGGGAAATCTATTCAACAGATTGTGTTTGTCATTTCCACACAACACTCTGGTTTCCAATTTGTCATTTTCTGTGATTGAGTTGGGTAGCATTTGAAGGGAAGACATTTTGATTGGATAATATAGTTTTTTCCCTCTTCGGGATTTTCTCATATATTGTAAATGGATAGATCACATATTCTTCAATAGTGATGGAAAATGTTACAAAAATTACATTTCAGAGTGACTATTTTATAACGATTCAATTATTTACATTTTATAATGAGTTTTCTGCATTAGAATATTTGACATTATGATTATCATACACCATTTCAAGTTAAGATTTTTAGAAGCAGAACGTCCGCAAATAAGCTTGGTTTGTTACTGTAGCTGCATTGGATTATGGACCTTGACCTCCACGCTACCCTAGTGAAACTCATATTTAGGAGCAGTAACAGTGTCACTGAATGTTTTACACATTCTGATACTCATGTCCTTTTAATTTCATGCTGGCTTATTTCTGTGTAACTACTTTAAAAGCAGATTAATTTCCTGTACATTTAAGAGTTCATGACCAAAGAAACATGAATTCAGGACAGTTTAAAGAATGAGTTGGCTATGCTCTTATTTAAGTGCAGGGCAACCTTAATGGTAATCCCTACTGATTTATCTTACTAAATATAGGTTGGAAGTACACACGTAAGGAAGAACTGCATATTAAGGAAAACTGCTGGTGAATTTCAATGGAGTAGGGGTCAGTAAAGGTGGTTAAATCAAAGCTAATGAGAGAGTTATGATGACTGAACAGTTCTGAAATCACCTCAGAGCAATACATATGTGCAAGCAATTGACTCTACCATGATAATGTCAAATGCTGATTAGTCATTAAAAAAAAACAGTTCTTCAAAAACAGATTGTAAAGAAAAGTTTGAGAAGTTAAGAGTATGTCAATACTCAGAAAAAGAGGGAGAAAAACAATGCTGTATGACAATCAAATGATCCAAAGCAGATTGTGAAGGAACGTTTGATATGTATCAATATGTCCCGAAAGCCCAATCTTTCGCAGTAGCAATGATCCTGCAGTATGACCATCAGATTTATTTGACATGCTTTTTTAATTCAGGCCATTATCCTTGAAGACACCTTATGGGGGATATAACTGCAGGAACCAAAATAACATTTCTGCATTACATTGGCTACTACTGACTTGGAAAAGTTGTTATTTGGTTCAGTCAGTGGTGGAAAAAGTGCTTAATTGTCATACTTGAGTAAAAGTTAAAGCTATACATCAAATTCCTGATATTAAGCAAACCAGATGGCACAATGTTCTTAAAAACAAATCAAATACAGACACTCCAACACACAGTATTTGTGTTTAGTGGGTTCGTCAGATCAGAGGCAGTAGTGGTGTCAACACGTTATATTGATAGGTGTGTGAATTGGACCATATTGCTGTCCTACCTGAGCATTTCAAATGTAACGAGTACTATTGCGAATTAATTCCAATTCAATTCATGAATTGGCCACCCCCCAGAAAAAGCAGAATTTGAATTTGAATGAAAATTCATTGAAATTCAAATGCACATGTGTCACGCCCTGACCTTAGAGATCCTTTTATGTCTCTATTTGGTTTGGTCAGGGTGTGATTTGGGGTGGGTATTTTATGTTCTTTAGTTCTATTATTTGTATTTCTATGTTTTGACCGGGTAGGGTTCTCAATCTGGGACAGCTGTCTATCGTTGTCTCTGATTGAGAACCATACTTAGGTAGCCCTTTTTCCCACCTGTCTTTGTGGGAGGTTGACTTTCTGCACAGCTCAGTGCGTCCTGTGCCAGCGCCCCGCATGTGCAGGGCGAAGATAACCATCTAGCCAGGACGAGTTGTGCTAGCTCTGCGCTCGAGACCTCCAGTGCGCCTCCACGGCCCAGTGTATCCGGTGCCTCCGCCAAGAACCAAGCCTCTAGTATGTCTCCCCAGCCTGGTGAGTCCTGTGCCTGCTGTCAGAACCAGGCCTCCTGTATCTCTCCCCAGCCTGGTGAGCCCTGTGGCAGCTCCACGTACCAGACTGCCCATACGTCTCCTCACTCCAGTGATGATCCATGGCAAGAAGCCTCCAGTGATGATCCATGGCAAGAAGCCTCCAGTGATGATCCATGGCACAAAGCCTCCAGTGATGATCCATGGCAAGAAGCCTCCAGTGATGATCCATGGCACAAAGCCTCCAGTGATGATCCATGGCAAGAAGCCTCCAGTGATGATCCATGGCACGAAGCCTCCAGTGAGGAGTCATGGCAGGAAACCTCCAACGACGGCCTCCAGTCCGGAGCCTCCGGCGACGGCCCCCAGTCCGGAGCCTCCGGCGACGTTCCCCAGTCCGGAGCCTCCGGCGACGGTCCCCAGTCCGGAGCCTCCGGCGACGGTCCCCAGTCCGGAGCCTCCGGCGACGGTCCCCAGTCCGGAGCCTCCGGCGACGGTCCCCAGTCCGGGGCCCGCAACGAGGGTCCCCAGTCCGGGGCCCGCTAAGAGGGGCCCCGCACCAGAGGTGCCACCCAAAGTGGGATGAACCAGTGGTGGAGCGGGGTCTGCGTCCCGCACCTGAGCCGCCACCGCGGATAGATGCCCACCCAGACCCTCCCCTATAGGTTCAGGTTTTGCGGCCGGAGTCCGCACCTTTGGAGGGGGGGGGGGGTACTGTCACGCCCTGACCTTAGAGATCCTTTTTATGTCTCTATTTGGTTAGGGCAGGGTGTGATTTGGGGTGGGTATTCTATGTTCTTTAGTTTTATTACTTGTATTTCTATGTTTTGACCGGGTAGGGTTCTCAATCAGGGACAGCTGTCTATCGTTGTCTCTGATTGAGAACCATACTTAGGTATCCCTTTTTCCCACCTGTCTTTGTGGGAGGTTGACTTTGTTAGTGGCACTCATGCCCTGTAAGCTTCACGGTCGTTTTTTGTTATTTATTGTTTTGTTGGCGACATTTTAACAAATAAAAGAAAATGTACGCACACCATGCTGCACCTTGGTCCACTTCCTTCAACGACGGCCGTGACAACATGTTTATTTTGACATCATGTATGGTTGCCAACACAATGTTTAACATGTCCTTGACACATTGCATTTCTAAAACTCGTCCTCAGAAAAAATAGTTAGTGGTCTGGAAATATTCTCGGATCATTTTGTCGGTTAACAATTCATAATCCACTTTCACTCTAGAATGGAAAGTACAACCTAACATCGCATAACAAAATTACAAACAAAATACTGTACATCTTTGAGTTATAATTAAAATAATATTTGAAATGGTATCTGTATTCTTTAGTAAGAAGATGCAGAAGATTTTAGCAAAATATTTGTCAAAGGAAGGAGACAAAATATGTTTAATGTCTCAGTTGAATTTCTATGAATTGGTTTAAATTAAATTCTGCTTCCTGTGGGTTATGGCCAATTCCAATTTCAATTCATGGGTTGAATTGAACTAGGGTAAATTTAGAAGTTCCGAATTGACACCAACCCTGTAAGACAGAGTGCAGGTGCACATCGTAATAGCAAAAAGTAAAACGCTCAAACTACTCTGTATCTGTGTCTTGATAAGAAGAGAATAGAATACATCCTTTCTTGGCATTGTAAAGCTTTAACGGAAGACCAACACGATCAGCTAATTATTATCTCCATGAAGTTTTATAGGTAGCAAGCAAAGCATTGATTTTAAGGGAGCATCACTTTTATAAGCATGGCAATGTATTTAAAGGTGGATCTCTTTCAACGTTAAAGTCTTAATGTTGTATTAGACTTTCCAGATGTGCAGTTTACAGTGGTATTTGATGCGGTACAGCTGCACTGTCTTCTTATTTATGGCCTCCACTTCAGCACTGCCAGGGCTCGCCAATAAAAATAATCTGACTAGTCGTGGAAAAATACAGTTGGGTTAGCTTAAAAAATACTGCATCACTTGGTTATCTGAGCCTGTCCTACATGATGCAGTTGTCAAAAATTGTTGTGTGTTTTGTCCGGAATTATTCGATCCCTAGATAAAGATTAATAAAAAAGCCTGTATAAAATAAATCATACAAATACTGAGCTATTCAATGCTCTTTTTTTAACAAATAATATTCTTTTATACTAATACTAATCATGATTTTGCTCAGAGAAAGATATTTTGTTTAACAAGTAATAAAAAACAAAGATATGGATCAAATTGATTGGTTCCCCGGTTTTCAATACTCAAGCACCCTTCCCTTGTGAGGATAATGGCACTGAGCCTTTTTCTGAAATGTTTTATGAGTTGGAGAACACATTGGAAGGGATCTTAGACAATTCCTCTGTACAGAATCTATCCAGATCCTTGATATCCTTCATCTGTGCTTATGGACCGCCCTCTTCAATTCAAACCACAGGTTTTCAATGGGATTCAAGATGTTGATTTTGTGGTCAATTAAACCTTTCTTTGTGGAATTTGATGTGTGCTTGGGGTTATTGTCTTTCTGAAACAGTCACTTGCAGACAAGTTTTAGTCTCCTGGCAGAGGCAACCAGTTTTTCTGCAAAAAGGACCTGGTACTTGACAGAGTTTATGATGTTGCGTTGACCATAACAAGAGCCCCAGGCCCAGTGAAAACAAAATAGCCGCATAACATCTAACATGCACCACCATATTGTACAGTAGCGCTGAGGTATTTTCTGCATATGCATTGTTCTTGTGAAGGCCAAACCTGCCATTGGTGTGCATGGTCAAAGACCTCTATTTTCATGTCATCTGACAATCATGAACTTTACAGAGTACCAGGACATTTTAGCCTAAAAACCTGGTTTCCTCTAACAGGAAGTTAAATGGCAGGAAGTTAAATGTTGTTGCTTGTTTAGGTGTGGCCAGAGAACATCCATACACCAATATAACACCTTGGGATAAAGAAAGTGATTCTGTCCTATTTTCTACTCATCCTAGTTTGAAGATATTCTGTTAAGAGACTTCCTTTGTCTTTTTACTTGTGTTGGGCCATTTAATGGTAGCCTTGTTCTCCAACACACTACTGACCCAGAACCCTTACTAATGCTGCCATGCTGAGATCTCCTTCTTCAATAAACAACACATTTACATTAAGACTGCAACATTAGCTAATGACTGGAGACAGATAACAGGACATTGTTGCTGAAGTGTACACACGTTAGACACAAAGTGTTTTCACTATTTCACTCCAGTAAACACCATTTCCTGCAGTCAAATGACCAAAACGCCCTCTAGTGGCCTCATGGGTGGAATGTTAATATTTATCAGAATTTCATAATTAATAAACATATTTACAAAAAAACAGCCAAAAATCCAGTGTTTCTATGTCAAACAGTTTTGTTATATTTCAGTCTTCTCTGATGTATATAAAGTGTAACATTGGGATGCAGAGTTAAAATGGAATACATTTCAACTCTATATCTGACATGGTACAGGTGTCTTGTTTTTTAAGTCCATAACCATTTGTGTGAGGTGGATACTTTTGTTTCAAGTAGATTTGTTTAAGACTACCGAGAAAGACTGTGTGACCCTGATTTAGCCCACTGCAGTAAAAGGTTATCAATTGCTTGTTTTAGGAAGCCTGGTTGATGAAAAATTGGAAACATTACTTTCCTAACCTTTGCTAAAAAAGAGAATAATTTGGTGTTTTTGAGGCTTTGATGACTGCTGATCCGTGATAATCAGGAAGCTCCACAGGGGCCTCAAATACAGTTGTTAATAATCTGTTTAGGGTGTGATTCTCAATAGGGTGTGATTCCACTTGTTGTTGGAAGTCGTGTGTGCTAGTATTTAACATGGGTGAACCAAAGCAAATGATTTCAGCCCCTTTTGTGTTGCTTGAGAGAAAGTTATGAATTGTTGTCCATTGTTATACCAGTTTACCAGTTATACCAGCTGCCACTACAATGGCAATCTTGATTTAGTATATGAGGTTCCTTGGTTCAGACATTTCATTCTAATGACTCTCTGTTTTAACCTATTTCACAGACGACTGCAACATCTGACTAAGTCATTATGGGCCAGAGTTAGTCGTTCCAATGGTTTATGTTATTTATTGTCCTGTTTATTACATCAAAGGTCGGAACATTTTTGTTAGGATGAAATATGTTAATTTTAACGTTTTTATGGCAACATGCAGAAAGGATGAAAACGAATTTTATTATGGCTAATTGTAATAATAATAGACCTCCAGCTTTGTAGTAGATACTGTAATCTGTAAATATCAACTGTGAATGGATTTTTCATATTTCATATACTAATGATTTACACTGAGTGTACAAAACATTAGGAACACCGGCTCTTTCCGTGACATAGACTGACCGGGTGAAAGCTATAATCCCTGTGTAGCTGAAGGGGAGGAGACTGGTTAAAGACAGATTTGCAAGCCTTGAGACAATTGAGACATGCGGAGAATGTGAAATACAAAAGAGTGCCTTTGAACAAAGTATGGTTGTAGGTGCCAGGCGCACCAGTTTGTGTTAAGAACTGCTGCTGGGTTTTCCATGCTCAACAGTTTCCTGTGTATATCAGGAATGGTCCACCAACCAAAGGACTTCCAGCCAACTTGACACAACTGTGGGAAGGATTAGAGTCAACATGGGCTAGCTTCCCTGTGGAACGCTTGACACTTGTAGAGTCCATGCCCCAATGAATTGAGGCTGTTCTGAGGGCAAAAGGGGGTGCAAATCAATATTAGGAAGGTGTTCTTAATGTTTTCTACACTATCAAAATTATATAGCCTATGTACTCCACAGTATTCCATGAATATTTTCACACTAGAAAATATGATAACCAGCTTCATCTTTTGGCTTCAATGCCTATATTATGGTTCTGTATGTTTTCTCAGTATTGTTTCACTACAGGACCTTTTTAATTTTGATGCTCTTATTGTAAGTGTATATACAGTTGAAGTCGGAAGTTTACATACACCTTAGCCAAATACATTTAAACTCAGTTTTTCACAATTCCTGACATTTAATCCTAGTAAAAATTCCCTGTCTTTGGTCAGTTAGGATCACCACTTTATTTTAAGAATGTGAAATGTCATAATAATAGTAGAGAGAATGATTTATTTCAGCTTTCATCACATTCCCAGTGGGTCAGAAGTATACATACACTAAATTAGTATTTGGTAGCATTGCAATTGTTTAACTTGGGTCAAACGTTACGGATAGCCTTCCACAAGCTTCCCACAATAAGTTGCGTGAATTTTGTCCCATTCCTCCTGACAGAGCTGGTGTAACTGAGTCAGGTTTGTAGGCCTCCTTGCTCACACACGCCTTTTCAGTTCTGCCCACAAATGTTCTACAGGATTGAGGTCAGGGCTTTGTGATGGCCACTCCAATACCTTGACTTTGCTGTCCTTAAGCCATTTTGCCACAACTTTGGAAGTATGCTTGGGGTCATTGTCCATTTGGAAGACCCATTCGCGACCAAGCTTCAACTTCCTGACTGATGTATTGAGATGTTGCTTCAATATATCCACATCATTTTCCTACCTCATGATGACATCTATTTTGTGAAGTGCAACAGTCCTTCCTGCAGCAAAGCACCCCCACAACATGATGCTGCCACCCCCTTGCTTCACAGTTGGGATGGTGTTCTTCGGCTTACAAGCCTCCCCCTTTTCCTCCAAACATAACGATGGTCATGATGACCAAACAGTTCTATTTTTGTTTCATCAGACCAGAGGACATTTCTCCAAAAAGTTTGATCTTTGTCCCCATGTGCAGTTGCAAACTGTAGTCTGGCTTTTATTTTGGCGGTATTGGAGCAGTTGCTTCTTCCTTGCTGAGCGGCCTTTCAGGTTAAGTCGATATAGGACTCGTTTAACTGTGGATATAGATACGTTTGTGCCTGTTTCCTCCAGGATCTTCACAAGGTCCTTTGCTGTTGTTCTGGGATTGATTTGCACTTTTCGCACGAAAGTATGTTCATATCTAGGAGATAGAACGCATCTCCTTCCTGAGCGGTATGACGGCTGCGTGGTCCCATGGTGTTTATACTTGCGTACCATTGTTTGTACAGATGAACATGGTACCTTCAGGCATTTGGAAATTGCTCCCAAGGATGAACCAGACTTGTGGAGGTCTACAATTATTTTTCTGAGGTCTTGGCTGATTTCTTTTGATTTTCCCATGATGTCAGGCAAAGAGGCACTGAGTTTTTGAAATACATCCACAGGTACACCTCCAATTGACACAAATTATGTCAATTAGCCTATCAGAAGCTTCTAAAGCCATGACATCATTTTCTAGAATTTTTCGAGCTGTTTAAAGGCACAGTCACCTTAGTGTATGTAAACTTCTGACCCACTGGAATTGTGATACAGTGAATTATAAGTGAAATAATCTGTCTGTAAACAATTGTTAGAAAAATTACTTGTGTCATGCACAAAGTAGATGTCCTAACCGACTTGCCAAAACTATAGTTTGTTAACAAGAAATTTGGGGAGTGGTTTATAAACAAGTTTTAATGACTCCAACCTAAGTGTATGTAAACTTCCGACTTCAACTGTAGTTCTGTCCTTGAGCTTTCTTGTCTATTATTATTCTGTATTATGTCATGTTTTATGTTCTGTGTGGACCCCAGGAAGAGTAGCTGCTGCTTTTGCAAAAGCTAATAGGTATCCTAATAAAATAAATAACAATAATTTTGTAAATGTTTATTGTAGTTCTCTCTGTGAATGTCTGCTTGGGTAACCGCAGCCAGACACATATCATATGTTAACATGATTATTTATGCTGTATGTTTGTCTTCACTCAGGAACCTGAGCTGCCAAAGGATCACGCTTCATAAGAACCTCTTCGTTTCCTATGTCCTCAACTCCGCCCTTACCCTCATCTACCTCATAGCAGTGGTCAACAACACAGATGTAGTGGAGAGAAATCCAGTAAGTCTCACACATTTAATTTATAAAATCCAGTACGTCTCACACATTTTATCTATACAATCCAGTAAGTCTCACACATTACATCTATAAAATCCAGTAAGTCTCACACATTACATCTATAAAATCCAGTAAGTCTCACACATTTCATCTATAAAATCCAGTAAGTCTCACACATTTTATCTATAAAATCCAGTAAGTCTTACACATTTTATCTATAAAATCCAGTAAGTCTCACACATTTTATCTATAAAATCCAGTAAGTCTCACACATTTTATCTATAAAATCCAGTAAGTCTTAGACATTTTATCTATAAAATCCAGTAAGTCTTACACATTTTATCTATAAAATCCAGTAAGTCTCACACATTTTATCTATAAAATCCAGTAAGTCTCACACATTTTATCTATAAAATCCAGTAAGTCTTACACATTTTATCTATAAAATCCAGTAAGTCTCACACATTTTATCTATAAAATCCAGTAAGTCTCACACATTTTATCTATAAAATCCAGTAAGTCTTACACATTTTATCTATAAAATCCAGTAAGTCTTACACATTTTATCTATAAAATCCAGTAAGTCTCACACATTTTATCTATAAAATCCAGTAAGTCTTACACATTTTATCTATAAAATCCAGTAAGTCTCACACATTTTATCTATAAAATCCAGTAAGTCTTACACATTTTATCTATAAAATCCAGTAAGTCTCACACATTTTATCTATAAAATCCAGTAAGTCATACACATTTTATCTATAAAATCCAGTAAGTCTCACACATTATATCTATAAAATCCAGTAAGTTTCACACATTTCATCTATAAAATCCAGTAAGTCTCACACATTTTATCTATAAAATCCAGTAAGTCTCACACATTTTATCTATAAAATCCAGTAAGTCTTACACATTTTATCTATAAAATCCAGTAAGTCTCACACATTTTATCTATAAAATCCAGTAAGTCTCACACATTTTATCTATAAAATCCAGTAAGTCTCACACATTTCATCTATAAAATCCAGTAAGTCTCACACATTTTATCTATAAAATCCAGTAAGTCTCACACATTTTATCTATAAAATCCAGTAAGTCATACACATTTTATCTATAAAATCCAGTAAGTCTCACACATTATATCTATAAAATCCAGTAAGTTTCACACATTTCATCTATAAAATCCAGTAAGTCTCACACATTTTATCTATAAAATCCAGTAAGTCTCACACATTTTATCTATAAAATCCAGTAAGTCTTACACATTTTATCTATAAAATCCAGTAAGTCTCACACATTTTATCTATAAAATCCAGTAAGTCTCACACATTTTATCTATAAAATCCAGTAAGTCTCACACATTTCATCTATAAAATCCAGTAAGTCTCACACATTTTATCTATAAAATCCAGTAAGTCTTACACATTTCATCTATAAAATCCAGTAAGTCTCACACATTTCATCTATAAAATCCAGTAAGTCTCACACATTTTATCTATAAAAATCCAGTAAGTCTCACACATTTTATCTATAAAATCCAGTAAGTCTCACACATTTCATCTATAAAATCCAGTAAGTCTCACACATTTCATCTATAAAATCCAGTAAGTCTCACACATTTCATCTATAAAATCCAGTAAGTCTCACACATTTCATCTATAAAATCCAGTAAGTCTCACACATTTCATCTATAAAATCCAGTAAGTCTCACACATTTCATCTATAAAATCCAGTAAGTCTCACACATTTTATCTATAAAATCCAGTAAGTCTCACACATTTCATCTATAAAATCCAGTAAGTCTCACACATTTCATCTATAAAATCCAGTAAGTCTCACACATTTCATCTATAAAATCCAGTAAGTCTCACACATTTTATCTATAAAATCCAGTAAGTCTCACACATTTCATCTATAAAATCCAGTAAGTCTTACACATTTTATCTATAAAATCCAGTAAGTCTCACACATTTCATCTTTAAAATCCAGTAAGTCTCACACATTTTATCTATAAAATCCAGTAAGTCTTACACATTTTATCTATAAAATCCAGTAAGTCTCACACATTTCATCTATAAAATCCAGTAAGTCTCACACATTTCATCTATAAAATCCAGTAAGTCTTACACATTTTATCTATAAAATGAAAACAATTTAAGGGGAAGAGGATAGATAAGTCTCAGGGTTTCACTGCATGATATTTTCAAAATAATATTTTTTTTTATTCTTAAAACGTAACACAGCCCTCGAGCTCGGTTTTACTTCATTCAAATGAGTTTACTATCAGTTTCAATCAAGCTGAGTGCAGATGTTTTTTTAAGAGTGTTCGTTAGGATATGAGTATTTTTTGCATATCTTTAATGTGGTGTGCACAGACAGCCCAGAGTTATCCTTCTCTTAGCACTCAAAGACTTCTGTCCTCTGTCAGACTTTTGAACAGTTGCCACTCGTTGAGTTTAAGTCGGACCTGAATTCTTTGAATCCTGAGGCCTGTTAAGGTGAACATGGTAAATCTGCCTCTATGGAATGTAGCATTGCTGTATCTGGGATCATCCCTTTCTGGTGCTTTAAGTATTGTATTTTATGAGACATTTTTATTGTCCACCTTTTGAGGAAATTATTTGATTATGGTATTGTGCAAGGCAGAGTTACTGAGTCGACCGGCTTCTGTACCCAAAAAAGTATTAATAATAATTCAAAAACAAGCTAGAAAATGTCAGAGATCTAGATCCAGAGAAATGGCTACATTGGGTAACCTTTGAGTAGATACATTCGTTTTTTCATGGTTAGGTCACATGGTTAGTAAAAACTCCTGAATGTACACAGTAAGGTCCTTTTATCATGCTCTCGATTGGATCATCACTTTAGAGATGTCCTTCAGTTTATCCAGTCAAAGAAAATAACTACCGCCTGGGTTTGATTTCTAGCCTCTCTTCTTCTCTTCTCCCCGTACCATCATGTTCTCACTGGAAAAACAGACTTCAAGCCTAATCCATCTGGCATATTCACAGTGGAAGGTTTTTTGTTTCCTTAGATATACCAGCTGACCCTGGTGATCCAACTGACAGGGAGGAAGGAATGACAGCTTTCACAATAAATATTGTGGGAATGTAATTGGAAAACGTTTAATTTGATACCGAATGGTGGGGCTCTGGTTTATAGAGCAGGGGTTGCTGGGATATCTCCTCAGTTTAGGGTCTGGTGCCATAGCAGGTGCCAGCTCTCTGTTCATATGATTTCTCATTTTATTTGTCCACTGAAGATGTTTGGTTGCTCTGATTAAACCTTGAGTCATATCTGAAGTCGCAATGTCCATGGATTATCATTATTTAACCCGACCGTACAATATGAATAGCTATGTTCTAGCAGCATTGGCTCAGAACCATCTTTCCCAATCTGTCCTAAATGTATTATAATCTGCTTGCTTTGAGAAGCGGGAGAACTAAATTGCAGTTTGTCTTTCACACCTCAGACAACATGGTCTTGATTTCGAGGGGTGGAACAAAAAAAATCCCATCACAGTTGGTTGCACATACTGCACATGTTGAAATTCTGGAGCGCCAAATTTAGACTGGGTCGGTCTGTGTTCTGCATGTGTGATTTAGGGATGTGGTACTCTGTTGGGAGAATAGACTAGGCGCTCTTTGAACAAAAAGGAACACGTGTTCTCTCTCTCTGGCGGATCACAGTAGAGACTCCTAGTCTGCCAGTAGCGAGAGGAGTGAGTCCCTAGTGCTCAGGCCAAACGAAAGACTAGGCCCAAGACATGAGACACACACTTTGTCAGACATTAGTACCTTAACCACACAGACTATCCCGTTATATTAGGCTGGACGCCTCAGTTGGGCATTCAAGTTGAGGTTAAATGTGGTTATGAAGTGGTGAGAAAAATGAAGTGTTTAGAGCACACCAACAGACCTTAGTGATGAGTGAACTGTATTTCAGCATACTTGTAATGGCACATCTGGACTCCATGTAAGGGCAAGGAGTCATGAAGGGAGGGAGGGAGGTGGGAAGAGGAAGGAGAAGCCGAGGAATAGCAGGAGGTGGAAGAGGACGGAAGAGAAAGACGAGGAAGGAGGAGAGTAGAAGAGAAGGAAGAGGAGGAGGAGGGTAAAGAAGGAGGAGGGTAGATGAGGGTAGAGGAGGAGGGTAAAGAAAGAGGGTAGATGAGGGTAGTGGAGGAGGAGGGTAAAGAAGGAGGAGGGTAGATGAGGGTAGAGGAGGAGGGTAAAGAAGGAGGGTAGATGAGGAGGAGGGTAAAGAAGGAGGAGGGTAGATGAAGGTAGAGGAGGAGGAGGGTAAAGAAGGAGGGTAGATGAGGGTAGAGGAGGAGGAGGGTAAAGAAGGAGGGTAGATTAGGGTAGAGGAGGAGGAGGGTAAAGGAGGAGGGTAGATGAGGGTAGAGGAGGAGGAGGGTAAAGAAGGAGGGTAGATTAGGGTAGAGGAGGAGGAGGGTAAAGAAGGAGGAGGGTAGATGAAGGTAGAGGAGGAGGAGGGTAAAGAAGGAGGGTAGATGAGGGTAGAGGATGAGGAGGGTAAAGGAGGAGAGTAGATGAGGGTAGAGGAGGAGGAGGGTAAAGAAGGAGGGTAGATTAGGGTAGAGGAGGAGGAGGGTAAAGAAGGAGGAGGGTAGATGAGGGTAGAGGATGAGGAGGGTAAAAGACATAGAGGAGGAGGAGGGTAAAGAAGGAGGAGGGTAGATGAGGGTAGAGGATGAGGAGGGTAAAAGACATAGAGGAGGAGGAGACACTTCACTTTTTCTACGTTGTTACGTTACAGCCTTATTCTAAAATGTATTAAATTAAAATGTGTCCTCATCAATCTACACACAAAACCACATAATGGCAAAGTGAAAACAGATTTTAAAAAGTATTTTATTTACTTAAGTATTCAGACCTTTTACTCAGTACTTTGTTGAAGCACCATTGGCAGCGATTACAACCTTGAGGCTTCTTGGGTATGACTACAAGCTTGGCACACCTGTATTTGGGGAGTTTCTCCCATTCTTTTCTGCAGATCCTCTCAAGCTCTGTCAGGTTGGATGGGGAGCGTCACTGCACAGCTATTTTCAGATCTCTCCAGAGATGTTTGATTGGGTTCAAGTCCGGACTCTGGCTGGGCCACTCAAGGACATTCAGAGACTTGTCCCGAAGCCACTCATGCGTTGTCTTGGCTATGTGCTTAGGGTCGTTGTTATGTTGGAAGGTGAACCTTCACCCCAGTCTGATGTCCTGAGTGCTCTGGAGCAAAGAATTTCTGCAACATTGAAGGCCCCCAAGAAAACAGTGGCCACTGTATGGCTAAGAGTTTGTGAGCGATTGACAGGTTCTGAAGGCTGCGTATGCTGCATATGCTGCGTATACGGACCTCAGGACAAGAGTCTAGAAGACATACATTACCAGTCAAAAGTTTGGACACACCTACTCATTCCAGGGTTTTTCTTTATATTTACTATTTTCTACATTGTAGAATAATAGTGAAGACATCAAAACTATGAAATAACACATATGGAATCCTGTAGTAACCAAAAAAGTGTTAAACAAATCAAAATATATTTATTTTAGATTTTTCGAAGTAGCCACCCTTTGCCTTGATGACAGCTTTGCACACTCTTGGCATTCTCTCAACCAGCTTCATTAGGTAGTCACCTGGAATGCATTCCAATTAACAGGTGTGCCTTGTTAAAAGTTAATTTGTGGAATTTCTTTCCTTCTTAATGCGTTTGAGCCAATCAGTTGTGTTGTGAAAAGGTAGGGCTGGTATACAGAAGATAGCTCTATTTGGTAAAAGACCAAGTCCATATTATGGCAAGAACAGCTCAAATAAGCAAAGAGAAACAACAGTCCATTATTACTTTAAGACATGAAGGTCAGTCAATCCGGAACATTTCAAGAACTTTGAAAGTTTCTTCAAGTGCAGTCGCGAAAACCATGGGTTAAGCTATGTTGAAACTGTCTCTCATGAGGACCGCCACAGGAAAGGAAGATCCAAAGTTACCTCTGCTGCAGAGTTACCAGCCTCAGAAATTGCAGCCCAAATAAATGCTTCAAAGAGTCCAAGTAACAGACACATCTCAACATCAACTGTTCAGAGAAGACTGTGTCAATCAGACCTTCATAATAAGAGTAAGAGACTTGCTTGGGCCAAGGAACACAAGCAATGGACATTAGACATTAGACTGGTGGAAATCTGTCCTTTGGTCTGATGAGTCCAAGTTTGAGATCTTTGGTTCCAACCGCCATGTCTTTGTGAGATGCAGAGTAGGTGAACGGATGATCTCCGCATGTGTAGTTCCCACCGTGAAGCATGGAGGAGGAGGTGTGATGGTGTGGAGGTGCTTTGCTGGTGACACTGTCAGTGATTTATTTAGAATTGAATGCACACTTAACCAGCATGGCTACCACAACATTCTGCAGCGATACGCCATCCCACCTTGTAACGCTCGTCTTCCTCCTCGTCTGAGGAGGAGCAAGGATCGGACCAAAATGCAGCGTGGTTTTAATACATACTTATTGTTTATTAAACGAAGACGGAAAAACACTTAAACAATCTACAAAAAAATAAACGACGTGAACAGACCTGAACTTGAGAACATAATAAAAATGAACGCACGAACAGGAAGGAAGGAACAAACGAACGAACGAAACGAAACAGTACCGTGTGGCGAACAAACACAGACACAGCAACAATCACCCACAAACAAACAGTGAGAAACAGTCTACCTTAATATGGTTCTCAATCAGAGGAAACGTAAAACACCTGCCCCTGATTGAGAACCATATCAGGCTAGTTGAATGAACCCAACATAGAAACACATAACATAGAATGCCCACCCAGCTCACGTCCTGACCAACTAAACAAGACTAAACAAAGGAAATAAGGTCAGGAACGTGACCCACCTGGTGGGACTATCATTGACCCAACAAACCTCCAGGTTGTTTAAGGGCTATTTGACCAAGAAGGAATGTGATGGAGTGCTGCATAAGATGACCTGGCCTCCACAATCACCCGACCTCACCCCAATTGAGATGGTTTGGGATGAATTGGCCGCAGAGTGAAGGAAAAGCAGCCAACAAGTGCTCAGCATATGTGGGAACTCTTTCAAGACTGTTGGAAAAACATTCCAGGGGAAGCTGGTTGAGAGAATGCCAAGAGTGTGCAAAGCTGTCATCAAGGTAAAGGGTGGCTAGTTTGAAGAATCTAAAATATATTTTGATTTGTGTAACACTTTTTTGGTTACTACATGATTCCATATGAGTTATTTCAAAGTTTGGATGTCTTTACTATTATTATACAATGTAGAAAGTAGTACGAATAAAGAAAAACCCTTGAATGAGCAGGTGTGTCCAAACTTTTAACTGGTGCTGTACTTGTATGTAAATGTAAATGTAGCTGCTACCAATGCCAGAATCGTCTAATCAGATCAGCACACATGTTCCGAGACAGAGTGCTGAGAACAACAAATCTCAACACCTAAAGGAGTCAATGAATCTACATGGACCCGTCCCAAATGGAACCATATTCCCTATAGACGGGTTGATTATTTAGCAACAAAACCGATGCGTGTGCAACTATGGGGCAAAACAGACTGGTTGGCTTAGATTGTTGACAAGATGTAAACTATATATTTTTTCCGATGTTTATTGGAAACATAAATAAATGTGCACAATGAGCACTTGTTATTTCAAATACTTCGTTACAGTTGTTGGGTTAGCTAGCTGGCGAATTTGAGCCATATTAGCATTGATCAGTCAAAACACTTTAAAACAAGACATCTTATCAAGTACAAGATGAAACGAGTCACTTACGATTCCCCACATGGCAGTTTCTTGTCATTGTTGGTAACTATCTGGTCATCCAGACCCACAACAACACACTGACTTCTGCTCCATTGAAGCGTGCGTATCGTTTTCGTGACATTTTCAGCTAACCCATCTACTGTATATAGTGCACCACTTTTTACCAGGGCCCATATGTAGGCAATATTGTGCCATTTGACAGAAAGAGACATGATAGCATAGTGTTGACTGACAAGAATGTGTGGATATTATTGAACAGGATTAAGGCTACTTTGCAGTCCATTATTCTTGTAAAATAAATACAATGAGCTGCAGTTACATTAACCTAGAGAAAAGTAGAGCAAGGGATGCGCTCCAGCAGTAGGGGGTAAAATGATGAACATCCTCCTATTGGAAAATCATAATACCCCCACTAACAATTCTGTGTCAGGGCTGGTTGAGCGTTGGGCTTTGTGTTGTTGTTATTGTTATTTGGTGTTGTTGTTGTCGTCTCTGTGTGAATCTCTGTGATCCTAATCCCCTGCAGGTTGGCTGTAAGGTGTTGCACTTCTTCCACATGTACATGCTGGGCTGTAACTACTTCTGGATGCTGTGTGAGGGGATCTATCTGCACACGCTCATTGTGGTGGCTGTGTTCGCCGAGGAGCAGCACCTACACTGGTACTACCTCCTAGGCTGGGGTGAGTCTTACTACCCGCCTTAACCACAGATCAGGGATCTGATTAGCTTAAAGAGATAGTGTGAGATTTGGGCAATTAAGGCATTTTTCTACTTATGCTAGCTGTTCCGGTAGACTTCCAATCATTGTGCTAACGATAGTTAGCATTGGCTCACGAAACTACCTCTAACTCTCTTCATACTGGACGCAGAGACATAAAAATGGTATCTGCGAGTTCATCTGATTCCCTTTAAACCAAAAACCAAAAACATAAATTGTATGCAATAAGGCTGCATTAGTTATAGCCAGCAATTGAAAGCAATGCAAAAGGTTAATTGCAGAGAGGAATAGTCGAAGCAAGAGGGTCCACTGCCATCAAAATCATTCAGAGGCGGCGCTCCTAGTGGCTGGGGACTTTAGTGCAGAGAAACTTAAATCCATTTTACCTAATTTCTACCAGCAAATTACATGTGCAACCAGAGAGAGAAAAAAATAACTCTAGACCACCTTTACTCCACACACAGAGGCAGGTACAAAACTGACCATAATTCTACCCTCCTAATTCCTGCACACAAGCAAAAACTAAAGCAGGAAGTACCAGTGACTCGCTCAATACGGAGGTGGTCAGATGCTAAGCTACAGGACTGTTTTGCTAGCACAGACTGGAATATGTTCAGGGACTTATCCGATGGCATTGAGGAGTATACCACATCAGTCACTGGCTTCATCAATAAGTGCATCGATGACGTTGTCCCCACAGTAACCGTACATACATACCCCAACCAGAAGCCATGGATTACAGGCAACATCCACACTGAGCTAAAGGTAAGAGCTGCCGCTTTCAAGGAGCGGGACTCTAACCCAGAAGCTAATAAGAAATCCCGCTATGCCTTCAGACAAACCATCAAACAGGCAAAGCATAAAATACAGGACTAAGATTGAATCCTACTACATCGGCTCCGACGCTCGTCGGATGTGGCAGGGTTTGCAAACTATTACGGACTACAAAGGGAAGCCCAGCTGCAAGCTGCCCAGTGACACAAGCCTACCAGACGAGCTAAACGACTTCTATGTGCACCTCGAGGCAAGCAACACTGAAGCATGCATGAGAGCTGTTCCGGACATCTGTGTGATCACGCTCACCATAGCCGATGTGAGCAAGATCTTTAAACAGGTCAACATTCATAAGGCCGCAGGGCCAGACGGATTACCAGGACGTGTACTCCAAGCATGCGCTGACCAACTGGCAAGTGTCTTCACTGACATCTTCAACCTGTCCCTGTCCGAGTCTGTAATACCAAAATTTTTCAAGCAGACCACCATAGTCCCTGTGCCGAAGAACACCAAGGTAACCTGCCTAAATGACTACGTCTATAGCCATGAAGTGCTTTGAAAGGCTGGTCATGGCTCACATCACCACTATCGTCACGGAAACCCTAGACCCACTCCAATTTGCATACCACCCCAACAGACCCACAGATGACGCAATCTCTATTGCACTCAACACTGCCCTTTCCCACCTGGACAAAAGGAACACCTACGTGAGAATGCTGTTCATTGACTACAGCTCAGTGATCAACATAATAGTGTCCTCAAAGCCCATTTGTCACGTAGGTATAAAGGGATCGGGAGACATGCGCAGGAATGCGTAATAGGGTTTTTTATTTACCCAAATTAGGAGACAAAGGAGATGATCGTGGACTACGATCAAAGGAGTGCCGAGCACGTCCACATTCTCATCGACAGGGCTGTAGTGGAGCAGGTTGAGAGCTTCATGTTCCTTGGTGTCCACATCACCAACAAACTATCATGGTCAATTTTGTAACCACTCCCTCTTCAAATTAGGGCTAATTGGAAAAGCTGTTCAGAAGAGGACATTGTATTATTTCTTTGTACTCCCTGATGAAGGCCATGCAGCCGAAACGCGTCTGATTTTTTAAACGTTGTTTCTATTGAACATGCCATACAAATAAAGGCATTTTAATGAATTATATGAAGAGTGCCTTGGTCCTCCTTTCTTTTTTCTTTTTGATGACCAATTCACCCCTTTTACCAAAGAGCACCTTCTATCTACCAAAATGTACTATTGTGTACCTTAGTAGCGCTTCCCTTCCTCTTCTTTCTACTAAAATATATTTTATATTTGAGATTCTTCAAATGGCCACTTGATGACAGCTTTGCACACTCTTGGCATTCTCTCAACCAGCTTCATGAGTTGGTCACCTGGACTTTTGAACGGTAGTGTGCATACTTCCTCTTCTCCCCATCTGCTTTTATGAAAACAAGTCACCAAAACAGCATTCTCAGACAGTAATTAAATGATTCACTTGATGGTCAGTCATGATAGTCAGTGATAATTATTCCCTTTGTTAACGCTTTATTTTACGTTTGAACATGTTACATTATATGTATTCGGCAGTTGTTTAGCTAAAATGGTTTTATACAACGGACAAACCAGATGTAGGTTTTTCACCTTTATGTTGTTCTCGCTGGAATTGAACTCATATCCTTGTCAACTTGCCCATCTGTTTTTGGGGCATGTATTTCACTATCTATTCTATCTATTCTAATGACGTCTGAGGTAACATGATACAGCAATAAGTCTTCATAGCAGCCTGTTGCATGTTATAGTGTGTACAAAACCATAAACTCACCTAGCCCTGGAGGCCTCTGCCTCTGATTCATAGCCTATCTTCATATTTCATCACCCTGTACTCACTGTAGAAATAAAATAACATTGTAAACAGCTCCCACTATCGCTGAATCAGCTTGTGTGTCACACAACACAGTGGGACACAATCTGTGTCAGGACACAGGAGCAGAGACAACCCTGAGGTCACTGTTAACTGCGACACTCTCTGTGTGTCAACCCCATCAAACCCTGTATCAAATTGACAGCTTTAGTAGCTCTTCCTATTGGATAGCTGCTGTTAACGTGCTGTCTGTTCTGTTCTCCCCCTGTTTAAAGGAGGAGTGATGTGTTATAATATGAGCCCTGTGATACGATAACTGTGAATGGTCGGCCATTATTAAAGATGCCGTGATATAACCTTGGGGCAGAAGCTACAGTGTCTTTCACACAGCCACCCTGAGGGATGGATGGAGGACATCCAGCTAGTCCATCTGTAGCCAATATGGCCGTAGAGCTTTGATAAATCACTTCTAAACGGACCCGCTGCTCGGATTCATCTGTTTAATCTGTTTATGGCCCAGCTAAGATGAAACCCCCAATAAACACTGGTATGGTTGTGTTGTTAATGGAGAAGGATTTAACAAGACTGGATTATTAGAGGAAATTGCTCAGTGTGGGTTTGTTTTTGTTCAACTTGTAGCGGACAACATGATGAGGATGATCTTAATTTGATCACTTTTATTGCCAACAAATTTCCTACACCACAGGTATTGCAGATGAGCGTCGTGATTTACATAAATTCACTGAAAACCCACACTAACACGCGGTTATATTACTGTAACAGTATTGTACTTTTCATGTTTCCTACTGTTGGCCAGCTAATAGCCTAACCACCGATCAAGCAACATTATGAACTAAACGTTCAAATCCTGTTGCTCCAGGATTATTTTGCTGTGACAATATAGGTCAAATTAAGATCCTACACCTGTAGGATAGTATAAGCTTGTTTTGAATTTAGGAAGGGCTTCCATTGGCTGTCTGCTCTGCCAGGTATCTTCACCTTAAAGGATATTTAAATGCTGCTTAACAGCCTTAAAGGAATAGTTGACTCAAAATACAAATTAACATGATTTCTCCACTTACCTTGGCTGTGTTCATGTTCATTTGTATTTTCAGTGAACTTCCCCTTTAACCTCTTCTATAGAAAATACAGAAGATATACAAGAAGTTACTCTTATAACTGAGGAATTACATACTCATTACTGTAATAACCACATTATAGATGTTTATGTCATAATACACACAACATCATTCATTGATTGATTCATTAATTGATTAATTGCCATTTTGCAGATGTCCTTACAGTATCTGTCTTCTGGTTTCCAGGGTTTCCCTTAGTGCCTGCATCCATCCATGCCGTGGCAAGGAAGAAGTATTTTGATGACAAGTGAGTGATGGTCCTCTGCACTAGTGTTGTAAATAGAGCAGCTGTGTGGTGAGCTGCAGTAAACAGATATAGAAGGAGAAGAAGAAGAATTCATTGTCCGTTTGTAGACTTGTGTGATGGAGAATGTTTCTCCTTCCTGTAGCTGCTGGATGAGTGTTGAGACCCACCTGCTCTACGTGGTCCACGGGCCCATCATGGCAGCACTGCTCGTAAGCTACATCCTACACTCTAGAACCTTAGAAAGTTATTTGGCTGTTCCCATAGCAGAATCCTTTGAAGAACTATTTTTGGTGGCAGGTAGAACCCTTTTGGTTCCAGGTAGAACATAATGGTACATGGATGTTCTTCTCGATCAAAACTTAATACGTAGGTAGCCATCATTGGACCAAAAATCATGTATTGTTATACTGTTGAATGTGCAACACATCAATCAAAGCAAATTGTGTCCTATGCTGATGTTTAGACTTCCATTGTTTAGACAAAAGCATTATAATCAGGTTAGATTGCAGCCCTTTCAGACACAGCAACCATTTTCAGACGTTTATAAAATCCCTTCTTTCTCCTCTTTCCCAGGTGAATCTGTTCTTCTTGCTGAACATCGTGAGGGTGCTGGTTACCAAGCTGAGGGACACCCACCGGGCAGAGTCTAACATGTACATGAAGGCAGTGAGAGCTACCCTGATCCTGGTCCCTCTCCTGGGCATCCAGTTTGTCATCTTCCCCTGGAGGCCAGAGAACCGTCTGGCAGGGGAGGTTTACGACTACATCATGCATATACTAATGCATTACCAGGTAATCGCTATGACTACATCATGCATATACTAATGCATTACCAGGTAATCGCTATGACTACATCATGCATTTACTAATGCATTACCAGGTAATCGCTATGACTACATCATGCATATACTAATGCATTACCAGGTTATCGCTATGACTACATCATGCATATACTAATGCATTACCAGGTAATCGCTATGACTACATCATGCATATACTAATGCATTACCAGGTAATGAAACTGATCACTACGACTACATCATGCTTATATTAATGCATTACCAGGTAATCACTATGACTACATCATGCTTATATTAATGCATTACCAGGTAATGAAACTGATGGCTACGACTACATCATGCTTATATTAATGCATTACCAGGTAATCACTACGACTACATCTTGCTTATATTAATGCATTACTAGCTCATATCTATATTAATGTATTATTAGAAAAGGACTATTAATGCATTACCAGGTAATGACTGTATTAATGCATTACCAGGTAATGACTACATCATGCATATATTAATGCATTACCAGGTAATATCTATATTAATGTATTACCAGATAATGACTTTATTAATGCAGTAGCAGGTAATGACTACATCATGCATATGTAAATGCATTACTAGGTCATATTTATATGAATGTATTACCAGATAATTACTTTATTAATGCATTACCAGGTAATGACTTTAATAATGCATTACCAGGTAATGACTACGTCATGCGTATATTAATGCATTACCAGGTATGTAAGGCAATTGATTGTATGCTAGCAGAACAGTCCTTACCAAAGCTCTGATCTGACATAAGGTATACCAAAAGGGTTCTTCGGCTGTCCCCATAAAATAACCCTTTTTGGTTTCAGGTCGAATCATTTTTGGTTCCAGGTAGAACTTTCTTTACAGGGTTCTACATGGAACCAAAAAGGGTTATTTTATGGGGACAGCCGAAGAACCCTTTTAGGCTCTAGATAGCAACTTTTTTTCTAAGAGTGTGTGATTGTCTTGTTTTCCCTCCAGGGATTACTAGTGGCAACGATATTCTGCTTTTTCAATGGCGAGGTAAGCACTACTGTACTAACACAACACACAACACACAGGATATCTTTCTTCACTCTGTGGAAACCATCAACTTCCCATTCAGTTGTACTCTTATATAATTTGTTTGTTGAGGTACAGTAGACAGTATACAGTAACAGTTTAAGCTTGAACCTCTGATGAACCCTTACCCTTTGGTATGGTAGTGTTTTAACTGAACCTCTGAAGAACCCTTACCCTTTGGTATGGTAGTGTTTTAACTGAACCTCTGATGAACCCTTACCCTTTGGTATGGTAGTGTTTTAACTGAACCTCTGATGAACCCTTACCCTTTGGTATGGTAGTGTTTTAACTGAACCTCTGAAGAACCCTTACCCTTTGGTATGGTAGCGTTTTAACTGAACCTCTGAAGAACCCTTACCCTTTGGTATGGTAGTGTGTTAACTGAACCTCTGAAGAACCCTTACCCTTTGGTATGGTAGTGTTTTAACTGAACCTCTGAAGAACCCTTTGGTAAAGTAACGTTTTTTTTAGTATAGTACAGTTTTAATTGAACCTCTGAAGAAGCCTTATACTTTGGTAATTTTTTTTTGGTATAGTACAGTTTTAATTGCAACTCTGAAGAACCCTTACCTTTTGGTAAAGTACATTTTTAATTGAACATCTGAAGAACCCTTACCTTTTGGTAAAGTACAGTTTTAATAGAATCTCTAAAGAACCCTTACCATTCGGTAAAGTAGAGCTTTAATTGAACCTCTGGCAAAGTGCAGTTTTAACGCCTGGTGGCGTTTCAGCTGTCAGGACTCGTCTGTCCCGTCATGCACACCATTTCACATAGCATTTCCATGTCAACAGGCGGCCATCTTGTGCACCTGATAACACATAGATTTTTTTTATTTGACTAGTCAAGTCAGTTAAGAAAAAATTATTATTTACAATGGCAGTCTACCGGGGAACAGTGGGCCTTGTTCAGGGGCAGAATGACAGATTTTTACTTTGTCAGCTCAGGGATTCGATCCAGCAACCTTTCGGTTATTGGCCCAACGCTCTAACCACTAGGCTACCTGCCACCCCGAACAATTGTGGAGATGCCGGAGATTGAACCCGGGGCCTCATACATTGACGAGTGGCCCGTGGTGATAGAGTTATCATCAATTAGTGGGAGAGAGCATTACTGCGCTGAATCTATGGAGTCAGCTGACTCCTGTACAGTAGCAGAGGCAACAGCACTAGGACCATCTCAGATGAAGAGGAAGGAAGACAAGCCTTAGAAATGCCTCAGACACTTGAATCTCTCTGGGGCGAATCATCCACCCTGTCTGTCTGTCTGTCGCTCACTCACCTCAGCCTGCAGTTGTTTGCTGTCTGACAGCGGATGTCCATAATCTAGAGTCACCAACACAAACTTGAACTTTTGAATTTTTAAGGACATTGCTGTTTTTTTTTTAAAGAGACCATTCAGACTTGTTTTTAGGTAATATTGTAGATGCTGTGATCCAGAACGGCCAGAGGTTTTAACATAGGCCCACCCACCCAGTCAGTTAATAATATACATTGAGAGAATACATTTGATAGGTCAGGAGTTGCATCAGGTACTGCTTGGCCAGTCTGAGCCCAGATCAGGAGAAAGAGCGACTGAGCATTTTCTTCGCTTGAGAAAGTAGAAAGAAAAACAATGCACACACCCAGAAAAACAGAGACCTTATTTGAATACACAGCATGAGGTGGAATCTGGCACTGACAAAAACACAGCGAATGAACATAGCATTCGTTCATCATCAGGCGCAGTGTTTAGTAATATTTTATACGTAGGAAATGATTTCTGGGCCGGGAAAACAGGTCAATTATTAGCTCATGCGTGAGCAACCAGGCCCCATCAGCATCTCCATCGGCCCTCGTAAACCAAGTTTGACGTGTCAGAAGAACCGATTCAGCAGTGTCGGGGGGATAAAAGACGCATTGACACAGTAAGGGAATGTTTGTTTGCTTTGCAGCATAATGGCTTTTACTGTCTCCTAATTTGGGACATTAATTTTTGGAGATGAGTTCATTGCACAATTTGATTCTGGGGCCAAACTGCCTAGACCTAGGTTGTGTCCCAATTTACACCCAATTCCATACATTCTCTATGGGCATCTTTTTCCCTAAGGGCCGTGGTCAAAAGTAGTGCAATATAAAGGGAATAGGGGTGTCATTTGGGACTCAGCACTAGCTACACAGTCTGTTGAATAACTCATTGTCAAGTTACGCCAATGAGGAAAAAATTAGTACTTATTGTTATGTTTTCTAGGTTGCGTCTGAAATTGCACCCTATTCCCTATATAGTGCACTACTTTGGACCAGAGTACAAGTAGTTTATAAAAAAAAGTGAAATCCTGTGCACAGCAGTGTGTCTCTAGGTCCTGGTGCTGGTTTTGGAAGGAACAACTAGTATTCAAAAGCATGAGTAAAAATGGCAGACTGAAAAAAAGACAGGCAAATGTAATTTTTACTCGTTTTTCAATGCTAGTTGTTGATATGCTCTGCATCATTAGATCATGGGAGAGTGCAGTGTGTCCTGTCCTCATTTTCACTCAGTAATTGGTGTGGCATTGTTCAGGAATTAGATGTTCCCTGTGCTGGCTCAGGCCGTTCTTCTGAGAGAACTATGTCAAACACTGCTTTGCTTTCCATTTTTAGACTGCACACCCATTCATGCAGTATAAAGTTATCACACAAGATCATTCTCCGGTTTTCATTTTTTTCTTAATCAGATTCGTGCTGTGCTGAATAATTTCATACGCTCATAATGTATAATTTACTAACTTGGTGATTTTCAAAAGAGGAACAGCAGATAAGCGAGCGTAAATACATCAATCTACTCTACCTGCACTAAACTCAGTAAGGAGAAGGTATTATCCTTCAATTAATCACAGGAAATGGGAGCCTAAATTGTGATTAAATTCTGTTTCATAACAAATTCATGTCTAAAAACTGCCATTAACATTTATCATACAAATTCACATTTCCTGTGCTCAGTCACATTACATTGATTTAATGATCATGCATATTGATGAAAATGTGTGGTTGTGCACTAAAATGCTGTGAGGTGACATTGAGGTTCTAAAATGCTGTGAAGTGACATTGAGGTTCTAAAATGCTGTGAGGTGACAGTGAGGTTCTAAAATGCTGTGAGGTGACATTGAGGCACTAAAATGCTGTGAAGTGACATTGAGGTTCTAAAATGCTGTGAGGTGACAGTGAGGTTCTAAAATGCTGTGAGGTGACATTGAGGCACTAAAATGCTGTGAAGTGACATTGAGGTTCTAAAATGCTGTGAGGTGACAGTGAGGTTCTAAAATGCTGTGAGGTGACAGTGAGGCACTAAAATGCTGTGAGGTGACATTGAGGTTCTAAAATGCTGTGAGGTGACATTGAGGCACTAAAATGCTGTGAAGTGACATTGAGGTTCTAAAATGCTATGAGGTGACAGTGAGGTACTAAATTGCTGTGAGGTGACAGTGAGGTTCTAAAATGCTGTGAGGTGACATTGAGGCACTAAAATGCTGTGAAGTGACATTGAGGTTCTAAATTGCTGTGAGGAGACAGTGAGGCACTAAAATACTGTGAGGTGACAGTGAGGTTCTAAATTGCTGTGAGGAGACAGTGAGGTTCTAAAATGCTGTGAGGTGACAGTGAGGTTCTAAAATGCTGTGAGGTGACAGTGAGGTTCTAAAATGCTGTGAGGTGACAGTGAGGTTCTAAAATGCTGTAAGATGACAGTGAGGCACTAAAATGCTGTGAGGAGACAGTGATGTACTAAATTGCTGTAAGGTGACAGTGAGGCACTAAAATGCTGTGAGGTGACAGTGAGGTTCTAAAATGCTGTAAGGTGACAGTGAGGCACTAAAATGCTGTGAGGTGACAGTGAGGTTCTAAAATGCTGTAAGATGACAGTGAGGTACTAAAATGCTGTGAGGAGACAGTGATGTACTAAATTGCTGTAAGGTGACAGTGAGGCACTAAATTGCTGTGAGGAGACAGTGAGGCACTAAAATGCTGTGAGGTGACATTGAGGTTCTAAAATGCTGTGAGGAGACATTGAGGTTCTAAAATGCTGTGAGGAGACAGTGAGGTACAAACAGACCATGTGTCTTTTTGCTGTTCACCTGTCTGTGCCTAATGTGTCTCTCTGTGTGTCTGTAAAACCCTGATGAGGGCAACAGCTGAAATGCAGCAATTTTAATTATAAAGAAGTTTTATGTACTTCCATTGTCCTCCAAGAGTGGCTTAATATGATTGTTCTCTCTCTCTCTCTCTCTCTCTCTCTCTCTCTCTCTCTCTCTCTCTCTCTCTCTCTCTCTCTCTCTCTCTCTCTCTCTCTCTCTCTCTCTCTCTCTCTCTCTCTCTCTCTCTCTCTCTCTCTCTTTTGAGTGTGTTTATCCGTTTGAGTGTGTACTCACCCATTAGAGAATACAGTTTATAATATGAATATTCCTTTTTCTCAGGTGCAGGCTGCTCTGAAGAGACAGTGGATTCAGTATAAGGCCCAGTGGGGTCAGAGACGGAGGGACCACTGCTCCATGCGCTCTACCTCCTACACCGCCACATCCATCACTGAGGTGCCCGCCTTCATGTACCACCACGACTGCAACAGCGAACACTTAAACGGCAGACACACCTCTGAGGACTCTGAGCTGGTGGCTCTTAAGACAGGGGAGACGTACGCCTGACAAGCGGGAGGCACTCTGAGTGTGGGAGGAGAAAAGAGTTAGTAGAGGAATCAAGATGGAGACGTTTCTCTACTATCTAACATGAAACAAAGTTTCCCAGCGGTCCCCGTCACGGTTCCCCATCTCAGAGACAGAACGAGGGGGTAAGCCCCAGACTGTGAAGGAGAAGACAGTGTGTGTCTGGACAGTGATACAGTGATACAGTATCTCTCCCATGACTTGGCCAACGATGGCTGATGCTTCTTTACATGACATTGCTGCTGCTGTGGCTGATTTTAAAAACATTATAAGATATACATGAAACGGGAGTCGAGTTTGAAATGTGACACGTCCTAAAGCTGCTATTTGTGGCTGCTATTTGTGGAGCTCTTCCTACACATCATGGGGACGTTGAGGATGATGGTGATGGTGAAATGGATGATGATGATGAAACTGTATTGTTGCTTCGTCTATACCAAAGGGTGTGTGGGTTCGGCTGCCATAGGCATGCTCTGCGTGAACTGAATCCAACACTGAAGCGACCGACAGTGTCCATGACACGTGAGATCAAAGGTTGACAAAGGCTCCCTGTACCTAAGCTCTGGAATCATGTACATATTTGTTTCACCAGTTTCACTTTAAAAGTGTCAAAGGGTGTTTTAGAAGATTCTATTTTTCGGACTAAATGTTTTTGTTCTTGTCAACGACTTGTTCTTTAAATACCTGCTATCTGTCCTGTGAAGCTAGTTTGCTCCGCCAGACTGCTTTGCTGTTAGTACAGCTGCTGACTGTTCTTGTGGTGTTTCTGTCAGAAGGCCTGGATTTAAAGAGTGCAGAAGATACAGAACGCCTTGATATGGGCTCAAAAGAGAGAGAGTAAAAAGGATTGATTTAAAATAAAAAGCAAGATATGGAATGACATAGGTAACGCATTTGGAAGCCATTTTGAGTACCACATGGCTCTAGCGGGGAGACTATTTCAGTGAAATGGTCTTGTCTATTGTTTGCCGTGTCCATTTGCCAAAAGGTCTAAAGTGAAGCTTGTATGATTACCGAAGAATCATTATGTTATGTTTTGTGCTTAAATTAAGGCTATTTGAATATGTCCAAATTTATTTTCTTTGTCAAATCGTTTAGGAATAGAAATAACATGGAATGAGGAGAGAAAATGAGTAAATACATTAAGGCTACCTGCACAGTGTTGCTATATCATCAATTATAATTTTCAATACAATTATCTAAATTGAAAACATGATTACCTCGAAGAAGCATTTTCCTTCCATTGTACAGAATCTGTTAAATCGTTCTAACTGAGGGCTATTTAAACAACTCTCTTGTGGTGAATACTACAGAATATGTATTTTCATTCACCTACAGATGTAGGATCTTAATTTGAGCCAGTTTGTTACAGCAGGAAAAGAATCCTGCAGCAACAGGAAATGTACATTTTTACATGGATAATAATGAGTAGACATTTTCTTTTGTCGGGGTTGATACATTTTTTGTAAGGATAAATCAAGTCTGAAATTTCAAAGTGACAAATACAATTTGATTTCATTTTAAACCCCAGGAAAGTTGAAATCAAATTAAGATCCTACATCTGTAATATATCATGCCCTTAAATTATCATGCTCTTGGATCCTGAATTAAAGTTTGAGGCATTTCAGAAAGTGTAATGTGGAATCCTTTGCTCTTAGCTAGTCTGGTAGCGCAGGCTAATTTCTAGGAGTGTGATTTTGGTTTTGTGTCACAAAGGCTGTCTTAAGGAGTCAGGAATAGAAACGCAATCTCTTGTTTACCGTCACTGCATGCAGGTGGTCAACAAGCACCTTCTGTTTCATAGAAATGTAAATGTTAACCTTCAAATGTGTTCCTTTGGAAATTGCACAACCAAAATTGATTTCTAGAATGGACACTGAAAACCATTGAAATTGAACGAAATGGCTCAGCACACTGCTTTGTATTGAATTAAAGGAGATCACAGGTCATAGCTCACAAACAGGACTATGCAGATGTCAGAGACAAACATTTACAGTACTGTGTGTGTGTGTGTGTGTGTGTGTGTGTGTGTGTGTGTGTGTGTGTGTGTGTGTGTGTGTGTGTGTGTGTGTGTGTGTGTGTGTGTGTGTGTGTGTGTGTGTGTGTGTGTGTGTTTATCAGTGTGTAAAATGCAGATAGTGATCCATGAGCCTTGGGGCCTTCTGATGTCCAGATTAATCCCATCTTCACAGGGTTTTTAAAGATAGACATCTGCTAGGATTTAACTCCAGGGGCTCTCAGAAAGGAAGAACGGCTCTGGAGCTGCCCTGATCTGGATATAGTGTAGCAGTATGTTACTGTAGACAGGTACAGGTACTTCAGTACCGATGACAACCAGGGGCCTCATTTATAAAAAGATTTGTACTCATAGATTTAATCCTAAATTGTGCATACAATGCCATTTATAAATGAGGCCCCAGGTGCCCAGACCCATTGCAGACTAGTTTGGACCTGAATGCCGAAGACACATTTTCTTTTGGGGACAATACAGTTAATTGTGCCAATCTAATTTATTTTACATCTTCAAATTCTATTAGGCCAAGATAAAGTAAATCTTTACACTTACTCCAATGTTAATACTCTGCTTCCAATGTCTTTGCTGATGTCGGGCCAGCATGGAAGATTTGACACGGTGACAATCAGTTTGAAAGGTTAGAAGAAGGCCATTTGATGAGGTCTCTAAGAGCTAATTCTGTCTGTTTGATACCAGAGAAGGCTTTAACCACTGTGAAGTGGATTTAAAAAAGGTTTTGATACATCCATCTTTTGAGGTTTATTTGTTCTGGATATGAATACCATGTTAAGGTTTTTATTTTAATTTGGAGGAATAATTTTACTTGTGTATATTTAGTATGTACATGGTCATGTTGTCCTGTGCCCATGTCAACATGACAGCAGAGTTTGTGTGTGTAATAGATGTGAAGTGTTTCAACCGCTGTTTTCGGTTCTTTTGTTTCGCTTGTGTTTGGCTCTAAGTGCTTTGTGTGGCGTTATTTCAAAGAAAACAAAAACAGTGTTTTGTAAAATGCACAAAGTGACCAGCTGTTTGTTTGAAAGCTATTTCAATCAGAAATATATTCCTAAAAGATTCCCTGTTGTGTCTGTTCTTTCTTTCCTACAATACTATGCAACCTGTAGGACTTAGGAACAAACCTTTGTGTGTGTGTGTGTGTGTGTGTGTGTGTGTGTGTGTGTGTGTGTGTGTGTGTGTGTGTGTGTGTGTGTGTGTGTGTGTGTGTGTGTGTGTGTGTGTGTGTGTGTGTGTGTGTGTGTGTGTGTGTGTGTGTGTGTGTGTGTGTGTTTTATAAAGGGAGCAGAAGAAACTGGATTTAAAAGTTTTAAAATACCTCAACATCACAATCCCCACTGTATTATTTTGTACCCAAATTACCCCCCTAAATGGTTTAGGCATACTTTAAAATCTAGTCTTCTGTCCGGAAAAAAGACACATTTCAGGTTTCAGAGGATTTGCATTGTGAGTATGTGATGGAAACGATGTATCGTGAGATTGACTATATTCCTGCTCTCTCATTCATCAGCCGTCATACAGTAATGCTTCTGATACCCATTATACAACACAAATGCTGTATATTCCATATATAGTGCACTACTTTTGACCAGGGCCAATAGGGCTCTGGTCAAAAGTAGTGCATTATGAAGGGAATAGGGTGCCATTGGAGATACAGTTAAAGTCTGGGCACATCAGATCCCAGTTGTCCTCTGAAAAGGACAGTTCTTCCCATCAGTAGAATCTGGTTGTTATCATCCTAATAGGCCAAGCTTTTGCTTTTCTAAGAGCCCCCGCAACTATGCAGCGTCTATTACACTAAGGACAATTTCAAGGTCTGTTGGTTCTTTATAGCACCGCTATACCATAGTAAGTCAGTAACAATGATGTTGGATATCAAATAGCTGCTATTCAAATAGCTGTTTTACAATATCTTATACAGGCAAACCCCAACCCATGAAACTGAATCATTAAATGATAGTGTTCAACTTGAAAGTGGAGAGGAAAATGAAGCAGTATGCAAAGAGACTCCTGCTCAAGATGGAGCAGGTTCATATTCATTTGTCTGTGTATTTATTAATAGACAATGGGGGGAAATATTCAAACTTTACTGTTGCAGGAATGTACCGTTTAACCTGTTTATTGAAACCCATTTACTCAGTCATAAGGATTGGATAGATGCATAACCCCACACAGCAGATCTTATTGAGGGATCACCTGTCACGACTTCCGCCGAAGTTGGCTCCCCTCCTTGTTCGGGCGGCGTTCGGCGATCGACGTCACCGGCCTTCTAGCCATCGCCGCTCCATTTTTCATTGTTCCATTTGTTTTGTCTTGTTCCCCGCATACCTGGTTCACATTCCCTAATCAACTGCATATATATATTCCTCTGTTCCCCCATGTCTTTGTGTGGGATTGTTTTGTTACGTGTTTTGTATTGACACGCCTAGCTGGTTTTTCCCCCGGGTACTATGTTTCAACCCGGAGTATGTTTAATTGTTAAACATTTTTGCTTATTTGTGACTTTGTCGCGCTTTGCACTTTTGCCTTTGGCTGGAGGTTTGTTGGACACTGTTGCGTCCGTCTGTTGTTTGCTTCTGCCGAATAAAGTGTGGGCCTGATCACAACTCTCTGCTCTCCTGCACCTGACTTCATCACCAGTAGTGCACACGCTGACATCACCAGTCATGGTAAATTCCCCACCTGATTATTCCAAGGCAGGATAACAAGAGAAAATAATATCTGAATTCATTATGGAAATAGGATGCACCCTAAATGGCACCTTATTCCCAAAATAGCGCACTACCTTTGACCAGAGCCCTATGGGACCTGATCAAAAGTAGTGCACTGTATAGAGAAAAGGGTGCCATTTGGGGTGCATTCTATTTCCATAATGAATTCAGTAACAGTAGACCTCTCTCAGAGCTCAGTCATAGACATACATAGATAGACCCAGCGGTGCTTGAAAGGGACTCCAAATCCCTTGTTGTTGGAGAGCATTTTGTTCTCTTCCTCTTGGATGGGTATCTCTGTGTCCTCTAGTCTCCCACGCTGAGACGCCAGTCCCCACCGTGTCTCCTCTAGTCTCCCACGCTGAGACGCCAGTCCCCACCGTGTCTCCTCTAGTCTCCCACGCTGAGACGCCAGACCCCACCGTGTCTCCTCTAGTCTCCCACGCTGAGACACCAGACACCACCGTGTCTCCTCTAGTCTCCCACGCTGAGACATCAGACCCCACCGTGTCTCCTCTAGTCTCCCACGCTGAGACGCCAGACCCCACCAAGTCTCAAATCAAATCAAGTTTTATTCAAATCAAATTGTATTTCTCACATACACATGGTTAGCAGATGTTAATGCGAGTGTAGCGAAATGCTTGTGCTTCTAGTTCCGACAATGTAGTAATAACCAACGAGTAAGCTAAGTAATCTAACTACTACCTTATACACACAAGTGTAAAGGGATAAAGAATATGTACATAAAGATATATAAATAAGTGATGGTACAGAACAGCATAGGCAAGATGCAGTAGATGGTATCGAGTACAGTATATACATATGAGATGAGTAATGTAGGGTATGTAAACATAAAAGTGGCATAGTTTAAAGTGGCTAGTGATACATATATTACATAAAGATGGCAAGATGCAGTAGATGATATAGAGTACAGTATATACATATACATTATATTAAGTGGCATTGTTTAAGTGGCTAGTGATACATTTTTGATCAATTTCCATCAATTTCCATTATTAAAGTGAGCTGGAGTTGGGTCAGTATGTTGGCAGGAGCCACTCGATGTTAGTGGTGGCTGTTTAACAGTCTGATGGCCTTGAGATAGAAGCTGTTTTTCAGTCTCTCGGTCCCTGCTTTGATGCACCTGTACTGACCTCGCCTTCTGGATGATAGCGGGGTGAACAGGCAGTGGCTCGGGTGGTTGTTGTCCTTCATGATCTTTATGGCCTTCCTGTGACATCGGGTGGTGTAGGTGTCCTGGAGGGCAGGTAGTTTGCCCCCAGTGATGCGTTGTGCAGACCTCACTACCCTCTGGAGAGCCTTGCGGTTGTGGGCGGAGCAGTTGCCGTACCAGGCGGTGATACAGCCCGACAGGATGCTCTCGATTGTGCATCTGTAGAAGTTTGTGAGTGCTTTTGGTGACAAGCCGAATTTCTTCAGCCTCCTGAGGTTGAAGAGGCGCTGCTGCGCCTTCTTCACAATGCTGTCTGTGTGGGTGGACCAATTCAGTTTGTCCGTGATGTGTACGCCGAGGAACTTACAACTTACTACCCTCTCCACTACTGTCCTGTCGATGTGGATAGGGGGGTACTCCCTCTGCTGTTTCCTGAAGTCCACAATCATCTCCTTTGTTTTGTTGACGTTGAGTGTGAGGTTATTTTCCTGACACCACACTCCGGGGCCCTCACCTCCTCCCTGTAGGCCGTCTCGTCGTTGTTGGTAATCAAGCCTACCACTGTAGTGTCGTCCGCAAACTTGATGATTGAGTTGGAGGCGTGCATGGCCACGCAGTCGTGGGTGAACAGGGAGTACAGGAGAGGGCTCAGAACGCACCCTTGTGGGGCCCCAGTGTTGAGGATCAGCGGGGTGGAGATGTTGTTACCTGCCCTCACCACCTGGGGGGGGGGGGCCGTCAGGAAGTCCAGTACCCAGTTGCACAGGGCGGGGTCGAGACCCAGGGTCTCGAGCTTGATGACGAGTTTGGAGGGTACTATGGTGTTAAATGCTGAGCTGTAGTCGATGAACAGCATTCTCACATAGGTATTCCTCTTGTCCAGATGGGTTAGGGCAGTGTGCAGTGTGGTTACGATTGCGTCGTCTGTGGACCTATTGGGGCGGTAAGCAAATTGGAGTGGGTCTAGGGTGTCAGGTAGGGTGGAGGTGATATGGTCCTTGACTAGTCTCTCAAAGCACTTCATGATGACGGAAGTGAGTGCTACGGGGCGGTAGTCGTTTAGCTCAGTTACCTTAGCTTTCTTGGGAACAGGAACAATGGTGGCCCTCTTGAAGCATGTGGGAACAGCAGACTGGGATAAGGATTGATTGAATATGTCCGTAAACACACCAGCCAGCTGGTCTGCGCATGCTCTGAGGACACGACTGGGGATGCCGTCTGGGCCTGCAGCCTCTAGTCTCCCACGCTGACACGCCAGGCCCAGCCATGTCTCCTCTAGTCTCCCACGCTGAGACGCCAGACCCCACCGTGTCTCCTCTAATCGCCCACACTGAGACGCCAGACCCCACCAAGTCTCCCACGCTGAGACGCCAGGCCCAGCCACGTCTCCTCTCATTCCCTCTCAAGCTGAGACGCCAGACCCCGCCACGTCTCCTCTCGTTCTCCTCCCAAGCCGAGATGCCAGACCTCGCCACGTCTCCTCTCGTTCTCCTCCCAAGCCGAGATGCCAGACCCAGCCACGTCTCCTCTCGTTCTCCTCCCAAGCTGAGATGCCAGACCCAGCCACGTCTCCTCTCGTTCTCCTCCCAAGCTGAGATGCCAGACCCAGCCACGTCTCCTCTCGTTCTCCTCCCAAGCTGAGATGCCAGACCCAGCCACGTCTCCTCTCGTTCTCCTCCCAAGCCGAGATGCCAGACCCCGCCACGTCTCCTCTCGTTCTCCTCCCAAGCTGAGATGCCAGACCCAGCCACGTCTCCTCTCGTTCTCCTCCCAAGCTGAGATGCCAGACCCAGCCACGTCTCCTCTCGTTCCCTCTTCCTTCCTTCCTTTTTTCCTTCCAATTTCCTAAGGCTCATTCCATGGATTACAGACCTTCTCCAGATTTGTTTATGGAGCAGTTTTATTTTGGTATTCCTCCATATGCTGGTGTTGTTAGCTCCCTGCTGAGATAGCGGATCTCCTGCCAAAGACACCACAAAGATGTGGTCAATCTAGTCGTCACTATCTGGTGATGCTAGAAATTATGCTTTTCTAACCAGAAATCACAAATCTTGACCTTCACCCTTAAAGACAGTTTGCGTCCCAAATAGCACCCTATTTCCTATATAGTGCATTACTTTTGACTAGGGCCCGTGGGGCTTTCATCAAAAGTAGTGCACTATGTGTAAAAAGTAGTGCACTATGTAGGGAATAGAGTGCAATTTGGGATGCTGGCAGACTCAGCGATATGACTTCATCATACACAGTAGGACAACCACCTACTTAGCTTACAGACGTCTGACACTACAGGCGCTTCCTGTTGTCTAATTCATCTATTGTGTTATTTTACACAATTTCAATGACAACAGAAGATGCACAAAAGGCCATAAAAACACATTGCCATTTGGTAAAGTGAAGCACACATCTCTCTGACATCAGAGCTTTGTCCCTGGGCTTGCTTCTGATCCCATCCTCCCACGTTTTGAAGAGCTTGTCGAATTATTAACAAAACACATAACAATAACACTTTTATTGAATTTTAAATGGTACTTGATGGTGTGTGTCTCACTGTCAAATTAGCATCCCTCAGATGTCTTCTGAGACCTTGAACAATGGTGATCATCACATGAAATAACTCCCTCAAGGATTACAATACGACGCACACGGTCTAATCATCAACATTGAGTTTAGTAGCATAAATCCTTTGATTTTAGGGAGTGTTACAATAGCTACAATACACACAGTGTGATAATCTTTATTGGCTATTATGATGAAAATCCTTTGATATTAAAAGGATATTTCAGGATTTTGGAAATGTCTTGTCTCTGCGTGCAGTTTGAAGTGCAGTTGCTAACTAGCATTAGCACAATGCCTGGAAGTCTATGGTAACTGCTAGCATTCTAGTAGATACCATAAACTTCCAGTCATTGCGCTAACACTAGTTAGCATTGGCTCACGAAACTACCTCTAACTTCATCATACTGGATGCAGATAAAGGGCCTCATTGCCAAAATCTTGAAGTAGCCCTTTAAGTAGAAATAACTAAATAATGACCCTCGGAGCACCCCTTAATCCATTCATGTAACATTTACTTTCAATTTATATTAGCATCTTTTTTTAGTGAGGATGTATATTTGTAAAGCAGGGGATGGGACAACAGACTAACGAACATCAGAGACTGGGCTTGAAAGCCTGCATGTTGTCATTCATCGCAAGCTAGTGCTGCCATTCATAACCAACATAGTGCTGCCATTCATAACCAACCTAGTGATGCCATTCATAACCAACCTAGTGCTGCCATTCATAACCAACCTAGTGTTGTCATTCATAACCAACCTAGTGATGCCATTCATAACCAACCTAGTGCTGCCATTCATAACCAACCTAGTGTTGTCATTCATAACCAACCTAGTGCTGCCATTCATAACCAACCTAGTGTTGTCATTCATAACCAACCTAGTGCTGCCATTCATAACCAACCTAGTGCTGCCATTCATAACCAACCTAGTGCTGCCATTCATAACCAACCTAGTGTTGTCATTCATAACCAACCTAGTGCTGCCATTCATAACCAACCTAGTGCTGCCATTCATAACCAACCTAGTGATGTCATTCATAACCAACCTAGTGATGCCATTCATAACCAACCTAGTGCTGCCATTCATAACCAACCTAGTGCTGCCATTCATAACCAACCTAGTGATGCCATTCATAACCAACCTAGTGCTGCCATTCATAACCAACCTAGTGCTGCCATTCATAACCAACCTAGTGCTGCCATTCATAACCAACCTAGTGCTGCCATTCATAACCAACCTAGTGCTGCCATTCATAACCAACCTAGTGATGCCATTCATAACCAACCTAGTGCTGCCATTCATAACCAACCTAGTGATGTCATTCATAACCAACCTAGTGCTGCCATTCATAACCAACCTAGTGCTGCCATTCATAACCAACCTAGTGCTGCCATTCATAACCAACCTAGTGCTGCCATTCATAACCAACCTAGTGTTGTCATTCATAACCAACCGAGTGCTGCCATTCATAACCAACCTAGTGTTGTCATTCATAACCAACCTAGTGCTGCCATTCATAACCAACCTAGTGCTGCCATTCATAACCAACCTAGTGCTGCCATTCATAACCAACCTAGTGTTGTCATTCATAACCAACCTAGTGCTGCCATTCATAACCAACCTAGTGCTGCCATTCATAACCAACCTAGTGATGTCATTCATAACCAACCTAGTGATGCCATTCATAACCAACCTAGTGCTGCCATTCATAACCAACCTAGTGCTGCCATTCATAACCAACCTAGTGATGCCATTCATAACCAACCTAGTGCTGCCATTCATAACCAACCTAGTGCTGCCATTCATAACCAACCTAGTGCTGCCATTCATAACCAACCTAGTGCTGCCATTCATAACCAACCTAGTGCTGCCATTCATAACCAACCTAGTGATGCCATTCATAACCAACCTAGTGCTGCCATTCATAACCAACCTAGTGATGTCATTCATAACCAACCTAGTGCTGCCATTCATAACCAACCTAGTGCTGCCATTCATAACCAACCTAGTGCTGCCATTCATAACCAACCTAGTGCTGCCATTCATAACCAACCTAGTGCTGCCATTCATAACCAACCTAGTGCTGCCATTCATAACCAACCTAGTGCTGCCATTCATAACCAACCTAGTGATGCCATTCATAACCAACCTAGTGCTGCCATTCATAACCAACCTAGTGCTGCCATTCATAACCAACCTAGTGCTGCCATTCATAACCAACCTAGTGTTGTCATTCATAACCAACCTAGTGCTGCCATTCATAACCAACCTAGTGCTGCCATTCATAACCAACCTAGTGCTGCCATTCATAACCATACTAGTCCTGCCATTCATAACCAACCTAGTGCTGCCATTCATAACCAACCTAGTGTTGCCATTCATAACCAACCTAGTGCTGCCATTCATAACCAACCTAGTGATGTCATTCATAACCAACCTAGTGCTGCCATTCATTACCAACCTAGTGATGCCATTCATAACCAACCTATTGCTGCCATTCATAACCAACCTAGTGATGCCATTCATAACCAACCTAGTGATGCCATTCATAACCAACCTAGTGCTGCCATTCATAACCAACCTAGTCCTGCCATTCATAACCAACCTAGTGTTGTCATTCATAACCAACCTAGTGCTGCCATTCATAACCAACCTAGTGCTGCCATTCATAACCAACCTAGTGCTGTCATTCATAACCAACCTAGTCCTGCCATTTATAACCAACCTAGTGCTGCCATTCATAACCAACCTAGTGCTGCCATTCATAACCAACCTAGTCCTGCCATTTATAACCAACCTAGTGCTGCCATTCATAATCAACCTAGTGTTGTCATTCATAACCAACCTAGTGCTGCCATTCATAACCAACCTAGTGCTGCCATTCATAACCAACCTAGTGCTGCCATTCATAACCAACCTAGTGCTGCCATTCATAACCAACCTAGTGCTGTCATTCATAACCAACCTAGTGCTGCCATTCATAACCAACCTAGTGCTGCCATTCATAACCAACCTAGTGCTGCCATTCATAACCAACCTAGTGCTGCCATTCATAACCAACCTAGTGCTGCCATTCATAACCAACCTAGTGATGCCATTCATAACCAACCTAGTGCTGCCATTCATAACCAACCTAGTGATGTCATTCATAACCAACCTAGTGCTGCCATTCATAACCAACCTAGTGCTGCCATTCATAACCAACCTAGTGCTGCCATTCATAACCAACCTAGTGCTGCCATTCATAACCAACCTAGTGCTGCCATTCATAACCAACCTAGTGCTGCCATTCATAACTAACCTAGTGATGCCATTCATAACCAACCTAGTGCTGCCATTCATAACCAACCTAGTGCTGCCATTCATAACCAACCTAGTGCTGCCATTCATAACCAACCTAGTGCTGCCATTCATAACCAACCTAGTGATGCCATTCATAACCAACCTAGTGCTGCCATTCATAACCAACCTAGTGCTGCCATTCATAACCAACCTAGTGATGCCATTCATAACCAACCTAGTGCTGCCATTCATAACCAACCTAGTGCTGCCATTCATAACCAACCTAGTGTTGTTATTCATAACCAACCTAGTGCTGCCATTCATAACCAACCTAGTGCTGCCATTCATAACCAACCTAGTGCTGTTATTCATAACCAACCTAGTGTTGTCATTCATAACCAACCTAGTGCTGCCATTCATAACCAACCTAGTGCTGCCATTCATAACCAACCTAGTGTTGTCATTCATAACCAACCTAGTGCTGCCATTCATAACCAACCTAGTGCTGCCATTCATAACCAACCTAGTGCTGCCATTCATAACCAACCTAGTCCTGCCATTCATAACCAACCTAGTGCTGCCATTCATAACCAACCTAGTGTTGCCATTCATAACCAACCTAGTGCTGCCATTCATAACCAACCTAGTGATGTCATTCATAACCAACCTAGTGCTGCCATTCATTACCAACCTAGTGATGCCATTCATAACCAACCTAGTGCTGCCATTCATAACCAACCTAGTGATGCCATTCATAACCAACCTAGTGATGCCATTCATAACCAACCTAGTGCTGCCATTCATAACCAACCTAGTCCTGCCATTCATAACCAACCTAGTGTTGTCATTCATAACCAACCTAGTGCTGCCATTCATAACCAACCTAGTGCTGCCATTCATAACCAACCTAGTGTTGTCATTCATAACCAACCTAGTGCTGCCATTCATAACCAACCTAGTGCTGCCATTCATAACCAACCTAGTGCTGCCATTCATAACCAACCTAGTGCTGCCATTCATAACCAACCTAGTGCTGCCATTCATAACCAACCTAGTGCTGTCATTCATAACCAACCTAGTGCTGCCATTCATAACCAACCTAGTGCTGCCATTCATAACCAACCTAGTGCTGCCATTCATAACCAACCTAATGCTGCCATTCATAACCAACCTAGTGCTGCCATTCATAACCAACCTAGTGATGCCATTCATAACCAACCTAGTGCTGCCATTCATAACCAACCTAGTGTTGTCATTCATAACCAACCTAGTGCTGCCATTCATAACCAACCTAGTCCTGCCATTCATAACCAACCTAGTGCTGCCATTCATAACCAACCTAGTGTTGTCATTCATAACCAACCTAGTGATGTCATTCATAACCAACCTAGTGATGCCATTCATAACCAACCTAGTGCTGCCATTCATAACCAACCTAGTGCTGCCATTCATAACCAACCTAGTGCTGCCATTCATAACCAACCTAGTGATGTCATTCATAACCAACCTAGTGCTGCCATTCATAACCAACCTAGTGCTGCCATTCATAACCAACCTAGTGCTGCCATTCATAACCAACCTAGTGTTGTTATTCATAACCAACCTAGTGCTGCCATTCATAACCAACCTAGTGATGCCATTCATAACCAACCTAGTGATGCCATTCATAACCAACCTAGTCCTGCCATTCATAACCAACCTAGTGTTGTCATTCATAACCAACCTAGTGATGCCATTCATAACCAACCTAGTGCTGCCATTCATAACCAACCTAGTGATGTCATTCATAACCAACCTAGTGCTGTCATTCATAACCAACCTAGTGCTGCCATTCATAACCAACCTAGTCCTGCCATTCATAACCAACCTAGTGTTGCCATTCATTACCAACCTAGTGATGCCATTCATAACCAACCTAGTGTTGTCATTCATAACCAACCTAGTGATGTCATTCATAACCAACCTAGTGATGCCATTCATAACCAACCTAGTGATGCCATTCATAACCAACCTAGTGATGCCATTCATAACCAACCTAGTGCTGCCATTCATAACCAACCTAGTGCTGCCATTCATAACCAACCTAGTGTTGTCATTCATAACCAACCTAGTCCTGCCATTCATAACCAACCTAGTGCTGCCATTCATTACCAACCTAGTGCTGCCATTCATAACCAACCTAGTGATGCCATTCATAACCAACCTAGTGCTGCCATTCATTACCAACCTAGTGCTGCCATTCATAACCAACCTAGTGTTGTCATTCATAACCAACCTAGTGCTGCCATTCATAACCAACCTAGTGCTGTTATTCATAACCAACCTAGTGCTGTTATTCATAACCAACCTAGTGCTGCCATTCATAACCAACCTAGTGTTGTCATTCATAACCAACCTAGTGCTGCCATTCATTACCAACCTAGTGCTGCCATTCATAACCAACGTAGTGATGCCATTCATAACCAACCTAGTGCTGCCATTCATAACCAACCTAGTGATGCCATTCATAACCAACCTAGTGCTGCCATTCATAACCAACCTAGTGTTGTCATTCATAACCAACCTAGTGTTGTCATTCATAACCAACCTAGTGCTGCCATTCATAACCAACCTAGTGCTGCCATTCATAACCAACCTAGTCCTGCCATTCATAACCAACCTAGTGCTGCCATTCATAACCAACCTAGTGCTGCCATTCATAACCAACCTAGTGTTGTCATTCATAACCAACCTAGTGCTGCCATTCATAACCAACCTAGTGCTGCCATTCATAACCAACCTAGTGCTGCCATTCATAACCAACCTAGTGCTGCCATTCATAACCAACCTAGTGCTGCCCTTCATAACCAACCTAGTGTTGTCATTCATAACCAACCTAGTGCTGCCATTCATAACCAACCTAGTGCTGCCATTCATAACCAACCTAGTGCTGCCATTCATAACCAACCTAGTGCTGCCATTCATAACCAACCTAGTGATGCCATTCATAACCAACCTAGTGATGCCATTCATAACCAACCTAGTGTTGTCATTCATAACCAACCTAGTGATGCCATTCATAACCAACCTAGTGCTGCCATTCATAACCAACCTAGTGTTGTCATTCATAACCAACCTAGTGTTGTCATTCATAACCAACCTAGTGCTGCCATTCATAACCAACCTAGTGCTGCCATTCATAACCAACCTAGTGCTGCCATTCATAACCAACCTAGTGCTGCCATTCATAACCAACCTAGTGATGCCATTCATAACCAACCTAGTGATGTCATTCATAACCAACCTAGTGCTGCCATTCATAACCAACCTAGTGCTGCCATTCATAGCCAACCTAGTGCTGCCATTCATTACCAACCTAGTGCTGCCATTCATAACCAACCTAGTGATGCCATTCATAACCAACCTAGTGCTGCCATTCATAACCAACCTAGTGATGCCATTCATAACCAACCTAGTGATGCCATTCATAACCAACCTAGTGTTGTCATTCATAACCAACCTAGTGCTGCCATTCATAACCAACCTAGTGCTGCCATTCATAACCAACCTAGTGATGCCATTCATAACCAACCTAGTGATGCCATTCATAACCAACCTAGTGTTGTCATTCATAACCAACCTAGTGATGCCATTCATAACCAACCTAGTGCTGCCATTCATAACCAACCTAGTGTTGTCATTCATAACCAACCTAGTGCTGCCATTCATAACCAACCTAGTGCTGCCATTCATAACCAACCTAGTGCTGCCATTCATAACCAACCTAGTGCTGCCATTCATAACCAACCTAGTGATGTCATTCATAACCAACCTAGTGATGTCATTCATAACCAACCTAGTGCTGCCATTCATAACCAACCTAGTGCTGCCATTCATAACCAACCTAGTGCTGCCATTCATAACCAACCTAGTGTTGTCATTCATAACCAACCTAGTGCTGCCATTCATAACCAACCTAGTGTTGTTATTCATAACCAACCTAGTGCTGCCATTCATAACCAACCTAGTGCTGCCATTCATAACCAACCTAGTGCTGCCATTCATAACCAACCTAGTGCTGCCATTCATAACCAACCTAGTGCTGCCATTCATAACCAACCTAGTGCTGCCATTCATAACCAACCTAGTGTTGTCATTCATAACCAACCTAGTGACGCCATTCATAACCAACCTAGTGCTGCCATTCATAACCAACCTAGTGCTTTTGAAACTGCAAGAGGGAGAAGCAGGAGAAGGAGAAGCAGGAGAGGGAGAAGCAGGAGAGGGAGAAGCAGGAGCGGCAAATTGACCAGTTTGGAAATGTAATGGTTTTCGTATATCACTTAAGATAAAAAAATGTATTCTCCTGCTGCGTCATTATTCTCCTGCTGCGTCATTATTCTCCTGCTGCGTCATTATTCTCCTGCTGCGTCATTATTCTCCTGCTGCGTCATTATTCTCCTGCTGCGTCATTATTCTAACTGCTGCGTCATTATTCTCCTGCTGCGTCATTATTCTCCTGCTGCGTCATTATTCTCCTGCTGCGTCATTATTCTCCAGCTGCGTCATTATTCTCCTGCTGCGTCATTATTCTAACTGCTGCGTCATTATTCTCCTGCTGCGTCATTATTCTCCTGCTGCGTCAATATTCTCCTGCTGCGTCATTATTCTCCTGCTGCGTCATTATTCTAACTGCTGCGTCATTATTCTCCTGCTGCGTCATTATTCTCCTGCTGCGTCATTATTCTCCTGCTGCGTCATTATTCTCCTGCTGCGTCATTATTCTAACTGCTGCGTCATTATTCTCCTGCTGCGTCATTATTCTAACTGCTGCGTCATTATTCTCCTGCTGCGTCATTATTCTCCTGCTGCGTCATTATTCTAACTGCTGCGTCATTATTCTCCTGCTGCATCAAGAAGAGTGTCTACGTCCAAAAAGGCTCAGGTCAACTGTAGGGCACTACATAAGAAATAGGGTGCATTTAGGATGTACCCAGTCAGACAGGGCCAGTCAGTGCACACAACAATTGGGGGGGGGGGGGGGGGGGGCACAAGCTCTGGGGGCCAATGCGCCTATTTTCTTTATTTAATAAATCATTTTGACAGTAACCTTCCAAAAGTAATTCCTAAACCTTTTTAATTTCCATATGTACTAGGAAGCTAAGGGTTTGTTTCTTGGGCTTCAGGAATGTGACTGAAAAAGTTCCTCAGGCCTTGAAAAAGAGGAAAGTATAAGGGGATCTCAGTGAACAAATGCCGTAGTCAAGGCTACAACAATGAGTCAAGTGCAATGAGTGGAGCTTACTCAATTCAAAAACATACAGCATATCAGTACGAGAGCCTGCTGCTTCTTAGCTAGTTCTTTATGCCATCTCCAGTCTCAGAAACGACAGTATGGTTAGCAATTCTCAGTACAGAAAACAGTCGGGCCTGCAACCTGGACCTACAGGCCCTGGTGGAAACATTTGGACGCAAAAAGGAGGACTTCAGGAGACTAGGGGAGTCTCTCAAATTGGATTTAATTGTATTGAATTACATTTATCTTGAATATTGCAGCCCATTTGTGTAGGTTATTAGCCAGACAAAACCCGCTGAGTGGTGGCTGAATTTATCCTCAAGCCGACTACTTTTCCCTCATTGTTAGGCTATTTGAAGTGCAATTTTTATAAAAAATGTAGAAATAGCAGCTAAATATGGTATATAGCTATAGATAGTACACTGAATAATGAAACAATCCCTCATAAGGTAGTGTTTTGAGGGTAGACTGGCTGTATTATTTGGCATTAATAAACTGGTTTCATGCACAACAACTTTCTATCCAAGCTGGGAGAGAGCACAAGGACGGGCACAAGGACGACTCATGCCATGCAGGTTCAGGTACAATCTGCAATGTTTCCAACTTTAATTACTGAACATGTATTCACATTATTGCCACTAGCCAGCAGTCTAAAAATGACGTCATTGTGACACCGTGTATAGCTTTGTGAAATGTTTAACATAAATAATGCCCAAATAGGCCTACCATTCGCATGTAAATTCGCTCAAGCAAAGCGATACAAAACAGGCACCACAGAAAGCCTATCATCAATTCAATAGGCAATAGGGGGGGCGACTCCAACCTTGCGGGGGTCCAGCAAAACATCAACAACCGTCGCTTTAAATAATAACACCCCATTTTGACATGTGTATCTGAAATGCAGCCGTAGCTACGTAAGCCTACACATAATTTGTGCCTACCAGCACGCACAGATCAGCTGACAGGATGACCACCACCACTAGCTTATCAGAGATTCTTACAGGCTTCATAGATTAAACTTTTAAAAAAGAACTACAGGCTACATTTTTGTGACACTACACAACGAGGGTAAAATATTATGTGTGGGAGTTTCAGAGGAGCAAACTAAATCAAACTAAGTATGTATTCTTTTCATAGCTGATGTGTCAGAGAGAAACACCCACACACGCACGCTATAGCAAGAGAACAGGGAGGGGGCAAAAAAGTAGGCTATGTAATTTTCTCAGTATTCACATCACCTTTACAGTAGCCTATCACACAACGATTGTGTAATACAAATCAATCATAACAGAGTGAAAGTTTGTCTACTGATTTTAATAGGTTACACATGCTATTGGTCCTACATACAACATCTGAAATACACAGTGGTATAAAGTATAAAGCAAAAATACTTTAAAGTACTACTTAAGTCGTTTTTTTGAGTATCTGTACTTTTTTGGGTATCTGTACTTTAATATTTTTGACTACTTTTACTTTTACTTCACTACATTCCTAAAGAAAATTATGTACTTTTTAATCCATAAATTTTACCTGACACCAAAAAGTACTTGTTACATTTTGAATGTTAGCAGGACAGGAAAATGGTCTAATTCACACAGTTATCAAGAGAACATCCCTGGTCATCCCTACTGCCTCTGATCTGGAGGACTCACTAAACACATGCTTCGTTTGTAAATTATATTTGAGAGTTGAAGTGTGCCCCTGGCTATCTGTAAATAAATACAAACAAACAAATGTGGCCATCTTGGCTATCGGTAATTAAATACAAACTAGAAAATGTGGCCATCTGCTTTGCTTAATATAAGGAATTAGAAATTATTCTTACTTGTACTTGTACATTTTTGCAATTACATTTACTTTTGACACTTAAGTATATTTAAAACCAAATACTTTTATAATTTTACTCAAGTAGTATTTTACTGGGTGACTTTTACGTTTACTTTAGTCATTTTCTATTAAGATATCTTTACTTTTACTCAAGTATGACAATTGGGTACTTTTTCCACAACTGGAAATACAGCCATTTACACAACTTTTTTTTGAAAGAAAGCACACAGTGTTGAAGAGAAGCCCCACGAAGACTGGTAGCCCAAGATGTGCTCATTAAAACAGAACACACTGTAGCCATTGATTCAGGACCATGGACAGAAGGCTACTGCCAAATCAAATCAAATCAAATTAAATTTGTCAAACGCTCCGAATACAACAGGTAGTACCTTACAGCAAAATGCTTACTTACAAGCCCTTAACCAACTAAGAAGTTAAGAAAAAGTGGTGAGTAAAAAATTGATAAGTAGAAAATAGAAAATAAAAGTAACAAATAATTAAACGGCAGCAGTAAAATAACAATAGCGTGTCTATATACAGGGGGTACCGGTACAGAGTCAATGTGTTGGGCCAGTAACCGAAAGGTTGCTGGATCGAATCCCCGAGCTGACATGGTAAAAATCTGTCATTCTGCCCCTGAACAAGGCAGTTAACCCACTGTTCCCCGGTAGGAAATCATTATAAATAAGAATTTCTTCTTAAGTGACTTGCCTAGTTAAATTTAAAAAAATCTATGTGTTAAATAAAGGTACATTTTAAAACAAGTTAGTTGAGGTAATTGAGGTGATATGATAATAAACAGAGAGTAGCAGCAGCATAAAAGAGGGGTCTGGGTAGACCTTTGATTAGCTGTTCAGGAGTCTTATGGCTTGGGGGTAGAAGCTGTTAAAAAGCCTTTTGGACCTAGACTTGGCGCTCCGGTAACGCTTGCCGTGCGGTGGCATAGAGTACAGTCCAATGACTAGGGTGGGTGGAGTCTTTGACAATTTTTATGGCACTTCCTCTGACACCGCCTGGTATAGAAGTCCTGGATGGCAGGAAGCTTGGCCCCAGTGATGTACTATGCCGTACGCACTACACTCTGTGGTGCCTTGCGGTCAGAGGCCGAGCAGTTGCCATACCAGGCAGTGATGCAACCAGTCAGGATGCTCTCGATGGTGCAGCTGTAGAACCTTTTGAGGATCTGAGGACCCATGCCAAATCTTTTCACGCTCCTGAAGGGGAATAGGCTTTGTCGTGCCCTCTTCACATCTGTCTTAGTGAGTTTGGACCATGATAGTGGACACCAAGGAACTTGAAGCTCTCAACCTGCTCCACTGCAACCATGTTGATGAGAATGGGGGCGTGCTCGCTCCTCCTTTTCCTGTAGTCCACAATCCTCTCCTTTGTCTTGATCACGTTGAGGGAGAGGTTGTTGTCCTTGCACCACACGGCCAGGTCTCTGACCTCCTCCCATCAGCACAATGAAAGGATAACTTTAGATGCACTGCCAATTTCAGCATCACCTCAGAGCACAAACAATATGCTATGTTGGTCATCGTCCCTATACTCGTCAAATAACACAAAACTGTATATCTATCAATAGCAATTAGACCAGCAAAAGCAAGCAATTCAATTAATTTAAAAGATGCATTGAAGAAAAAGCAAAGGCTTAAACTATACATTACATTAAAAATCTGCCAAACAACCAGGCTTACATGAGGGAAAACCAATGAAGTAATCATTCTGGCATGGCGACCAGGGCCATGCCAGCTTACCATTTAGACGAGCTTACCATTTAGACGAGTTGCAGCCTCCTCATGCTGTGTTGAACCTCATGAGAAGTTTCTGATTCCATTCTCCTTCGTGACGAAATGTACTTGTCAGTTCCCACTCAAATGCCAGCTGGACAAGCTGGGCTTTTTGTTGATGTAACATGCTGCGTCTGTGTTCTTCAGAGTGGAGAAAGAAGCGTCACACATTGCTGTAGATGTCCCAAATGTTCATCCAAATACATGTTTCAGTGCCAACAGCACAGTCGGCATTGCTGACAAAGGGGTGGGGTGTCCGTTTGTTGTTGCGATTTCACTTTGCAAGAATCAATAAACTCTGCTTCCACTGGTTCAGTTTGTTTATATCCAACAGGTCATCAGGTCCTAGTTGCTGAAGTAACGGAGGTGCAGGTGCTTGTTGTAATGTTACCCTCGTGCTGTTGGTGCTAGGCTATGGCTCTTCTCGATCTTGTTGGTCAGCAGACAGTGTGGGGGATAGGCGGGTACTACATTTGCTGCTAGGCTCCTCAACCTCGGTGGTCGGGGCAGCAGGCTGCTCCATGAGCTCGGCATCGCACTCAACATGGTGGATATCCATGCTGATTAGCCAGCTATAATTATTCAGCTCACCACTACCAAAACTTAACAAAGCTAGTAGCTACTATCTAGTCTATTATTAACTGTAGCTGTCTAGAAAAGTGAACAACTGTTTTCCCTCTGTGAGAAATAAATGGTCAATTTGACCTCGCCTTGGGAGGGATCCAATGCGCATCCTAAACAAGGTAATGAAGGCTGTACCTTATGACATTGCATGGCTAGGTGCCTAATCAGAATGCATTTGGAGATTTTAACTACTAAATATGACATTGTTACATCCCCCCTTCCTCAGATCACCCTGTTGTTGTCTCTGGGTCAGTTTTAGAGAAAGGCTAGGGATTTTTATATTGATAAATGTGTTTGTTTTGTTTGATTGTTTATTGTGTATATAATATTTGCTATTCATTTAATTTTGTGTTCTAAATTGTGTATCATTTTATTTTCTGTATTGTTCCCAGGGCACATTTGCAAATGAGACCTAGGTCTCAATGTGTTTTTCCCTGGTTAAATACAAGTTAAGAAATAAAAATAAATAGCTTCTGTCCCGGTCTGTGCTACTGGCAGGCCTGACAACGCTGCATTGGCAAAACCGGGCATTTTAATTCATATGCCATTTGTTATGTTTATGGGGAAACAACTGTGTGTGTGTGGGGGGGTGCACAAATTCTAACGTGGGGGTCCATGCCCGGCTTTGCCACCGCGTAGAGCCGGCTCTGAACTGAAGTCAAGTCACGGCTGTCTAAACACAGAGTCTCTCTAGAGTATCATCTATACTAGAGAACAGAGAAAACTATGAGATATTTACAGATGGTAAATGTTCCAGTACTAATAAGATGGTAGACTATGGGTTGAGACAAACCACTCTGTTGATGCTCTACTATGAGTAAACTCAGAATGTGTATCTGGCAGTGGATTGTAGACTTATGTTCCACATGATAACTGCCATCCTCTTACCTCCCTAATAGTACTTGTGGGCGCATTATGCCATTACCAGTTTTGCCAGATAAATAGCTAATTTTCTGGTGAGTACAGAAGCCGTATCTTAATTTGATCATCCTGTTGTTGCAGGAGTCTATTTAAGGCTTAAAAAGGCTTCTAAAGATTATAATTTCCACTTTGAAAAATGTATCAACCCCTAAAAAATATGTCCATTAATTACAATCTACATAATAATTCACATTTCCTGTTGCTGCAGGATTATTTTCCTGCTGTAGCAAACTAGCTCAAATTACGATCCTACATCTGTAGCTTCTCAGAACACATACTTTCTGGTCCTTTTGTGTGTGTGTGTTTGTGTGTGTGTGTGTGTGTGTGTGTGTGTGTGTGTGTGTGTGTGTGTGTGTGTGTGTGTGTGTGTGTGTGTGTGTGTGTGTGTGTGTGTGTGTGTGCGCGTGCGTGCGTGCGTGCGTGCGTGTGTGCGTGAGTTATGAAAGACCCTTCCTACAGTATCTCTTACCAGCCCACAGTGAAGCCACCAATCTACCAGAGATGAGATGATTAGACTCGTTAATGCTAATTTGTTATGACAGGAACAATTTAATCCCTGTGTTTTGTGTGGAGGAAATAATTTTGACAGTGCCACTAATTGCAGTGTTACTAGAAGAAGCCACTTCCACTGGGAGAGGGAACATCATTTTGCAGATAATTGCATTGTCCTAACACTTAGTTAAACAAGCTGGGATTACGACATGCTACTAAACATGATGTTTTTTATTGTTTTTAACAAATGAGTTAATTTGTTTAGAGTCATTTTTCTGTTATAAAGGGGATACAAAGCTAAAGTACACACGAAACGCACGCATGCATATACATGTACACACACACACACACACACACACACACACACACACACACACACACACACACACACACACACACACACACACACACACACACACACACACACACACACACACACACACACACACACACACACACACACAGTACTGTAAATGTTTGTCTCTGACATCTGCATAGTCCTGTTTGTGAGCTATGACCTGTGATCGGAATAGCAGAGGTCATTTAGAATGTTTGTCTCTGACATCTGTAAGCTATGACCTGTGATCTGAATAGCAGAGGTCATTTAGAATGTTTGTCTCTGACATCTGTAAGCTATGACCTGTGATCTGAATAGCAGAGGTCATTTAGAATGTTTGTGTCTGACATCTGTAAGCTATGACCTGTGATCTGAATAGCAGAGGTCATTTAGAATGTTTGTCTCTGACATCTGTAAGCTATGACCTGTGATCTGAATAGCAGAGGTCATTTAGAATGTTTGTCTCTGACATCTGTAAGCTGTGACCTGTGATCTGAATAGCAGAGGTCATTTAGAATGTTTGTCTCTGACATCTGTAAGCTATGACCTGTGATCTGAATAGCAGAGGTCGATTTAGAATGTTTGTCTCTGACATCTGTAAGCTATGACCTGTGATCTGAATAGCAGAGGTCATTTAGAATGTTTGTCTCTGACATATGTAAGCTATGACCTGTGATCTGAATAGCAGAGGTCATTTAGAATGTTTGTCTCTGACATCTGTAAGCTATGACCTGTGATCGGAATAGCAGAGGTCATTTAGAATGTTTGTCTCTGACATCTGTAAGCTATGACCTGTGATCGGAATAGCAGAGGTCATTTAGAATGTTTGTCTCTGACATCTGTAAGCTATGACCTGTGATCTGAATAGCAGAGGTCATTTAGAATGTTTGTCTCTGACATCTGTAAGCTATGACCTGTGATCTGAATAGCAGAGGTCATTTAGAATGTTTGCATAACCAACCGTTGAGATATTCATGCATTCACACGTGCTGATGTCATCATGATGACTATTTCGGATAAGCTTGGAATTGTTAGGAGTGAGACTAAAGGGGCCACACAATATTATATAAAGGATAATCAAATGGAAGAGTTTAGTTAACCTCAAGTTCAAGTCTGTTTGAAGTTTAAAATGGCAAACAGCTATATGGGCCTAAACCCTTGTACTGTAGCAATGCTCTCCAGGATATTGTATAAATAGATATGACTGCCTGGTTTGGTGTTTATGCTCACAGCAGAGGACAACTGTGAAATAGATTGACAGGCAGCAGTAGATGGATAAATAATTGACTGTGCTCTCATGGCTGAGATTCATACAGCCAATTGTTTTGTCATTAATTCAGTGTCATACCATTATTAACCAAGGATAGACATCTCAATCGGAGACGGATGGGTTTTATTTAACTCAATGCTGTCCGTATTTCAAATAGGTCCCAAATAGTACCCTATTCCCCACATAGTTCACTACTTTTGACCAGAGCCCTATGGGAGCCCTATGGGAGCACTATGGGTCCTGGTCAAAAGTAGTGCACTATATAGGCCATAGGGTACTATTTGGGTGTAAAGTACTGCACTATATAGGGAATAGGGTGCGATTTGGGTGTAGACTATGATGAAATAGGATCACATGTTTAAGTAAGGCTGATGCTTGGTCTGAGGGGAACGTGGAACCTTGAACATCAGTGGTTAGATTCTAGAAGGGTACAGATTGAGACATTTCAATCCAACTTCCATATCCCTCATCCTCCACGGTGCTACAACAGTTTTACCAGGTGTCCCAGGCACAGCGGGAGCAGCGATAACTTGTTTCCGTTTGATATTCTGCAGTTATAAATTCATCATCTGCTAGCTTCAATGAACACCAGGTTGAAAGGTGTCTGGAGGCTAGTCAGCTAGAGCTAGAGCTACTGTGTGTGTGTGTGTGTGTGTGTGTGTGTGTGTGTGTGTGTGTGTGTGTGTGTGTGTGTGTGTGTGTGTGTGTGTGGACTAATGGTTGCAGGCAAGGCCTCCTACCTATCTAAAGGAAGTGTTTTCGCCGAGGGCTACAGACCAGGGCAGTTTGGAGCTGCTCAGCACCCAGAGATTGGGGCTGTTGTTGAAAGCCATTCAGGCCTGCCTCGGGCACCAATATCTAAGACATCACTATATCCCTGTCAGGCCTGAGTGGAGGCTCTGTAATCATCTTTTTCAGGCCAAATGTCTCAGATATCCTAAGGATCACTCATTATGGATGATGGAGTTTGGTGGGTTTTCTGCTGGTACAGCACATACAATGGGAAAGGGGGAACAGTGAGTTAACTGACAGATTTGTACCTTGTCAGCTCGGGGATTCGATCCAGCAATCTTTCAGTTACTGGCCCAACGCTCTAACCACTAGGCTACCTGGCATAGGCTACTGATGAAAGAGAAAATGTTTCAACTGAAGAGTGGAAATTCAAGTGGAAATTTTACTTTTACCCACACACAGATGTTTGTAAAGGTATCTCGGGACTCAGGAGACAGGTTGGAAATCATTTATTTCTCCTCAGACCCTCCCTCCATTGTATCCCACTCAGATGGTGTGATATGCTGCCAATCTGCTCCAAGACACGAAGGCCCTGAAGGTGTAGCGAATTATAATCGCAATGATGAATGAGATGACAGGAGTGTGAGGCAGCGGAGGAGAGTGGGAGGAGGGAGGAGAGGAGGGAAGGAAGGGAGGGAGGGAGGGGGCGGCGGGGAGGTAAATCTGAGGATTTGTTGGTGAGAAATGTAAACCCGACTTGCATTTCTCCCTCCTGTAGTAGATCAAAGCTACTGTATGCTTGTCACCACTAGCAGTACTATACACACACTATACACACTCTGGTTTAACATTTTTTCAAAGACAAATAATTTAGCAAAGTGTAGAAGATGTTAACAAAGCCTTACTGCACAAAAATTAGACCTACAGGTCATGACTAAGTAGAGTGACACTAGTTCTGAAATAAACGGAAAGCCCTTTGGTTATTTGATGTGTCAGGCTGAACCAACTAGAAACCTTCGGTTATTTGATGTGTCAGGCTGAACCAACTAGAAACCTTTGCTCAGAAATACACGTGTAATAATAATCAGAACAATCATCAGTGCCTCCGTAGAAGGAAACGCATCAACAATTTCACAATGACCGACATCATTTGAGTGTAGAGCGAGGAGAAATAAATATATTCATGAATGTTGTGGCCGTTTTTATGTACTGCACTCATGCACTCGCATTAAACATAAATCAACACATTGGACAACAATTGAACAATAGATGAGGACATTGTATGCCCTGACAGATACATTGGTATCATTCAATCCCATGAATCTTTGGAGTAAACAAATACATCAGTCTATTCAGTCACACCTATTAGATTAAAACCAACAAAGCATGTTTCCATATGTTTCCACCTGGAATATCAGTCAGGTCGCTCAAGATCCACTGCGAAATTAGACGTCCCTCCAAGTAAGCAGCACGTCAGGAGATGACTTCTAAATCGGCCACTAGGGGCAACTGTGAGTGTTATTTGCATCAAGTAGGCTTGGGTTTTGCTTGGGCATTGTGGATGGGGATGAAAATGGACATAAGCCGTGAGCTCCGGCTCCAAGGGTCGCGTGCTCAATCCCAGTGCTAGGAACTCTTTTTGTTGTTTTTGTATTAAATCTAACCCAAACCTTAACCCTTAACTTAACCATTCAGAATTAAAACCTAAACTTAACCTTCAAAATGTGACGTTTATGGACAAAGGTTTGGACGTCTGATACTGCAGTGAGATTGTGAGAGCATGTTGTTGTATATATATGCTGGTTGGTGTTTGGGCCAGATGGCATTTTCCTAATACTAGATATACACATCAGATATAGTACAGAGGAGAAACACAATACCATTTAATGGAGAATGCATATTAAAATGGCTCAGATTTGAAGGTGAGGTGTCAGGTTTAACATTTAGAATAATTCAAGCACAAACACATGCCAGATGCGAAAGGCAACACTCCCATTGATATTTCACCACTTAAATATCATGAATAAGAGACACATAAATTAATTTGACTATACAAACCGCAGGGCTGGGGGACAGACAGGGAGACAGTGAGAGAGAGAGACAGACAGACAGCAGTAGAAGATTTACAAAATATGTTCCTCCAAGTCAGGTTCCCATTCTGATAGTCATGTCTGGTATAGTGGTTCTGAGTCTGACTAGTGGTACTTCAGGGCATAAGTGGGGTAAGGGGTCCACCCCTTCCGAAATCAATTAGCACACATCTATCACCGACAGCGAAGATGCAGTGGTGGCTCTTCTCAAAAAGTCTGGAAATCACAAAGTTACATGACAGACCGTTGATTATTCAGGCGGGTACCCTAACTGATATGGGCAGAATTCAGCTTTAAACTTGAAACCTCTAGAGATGTCCATACAAACAGGACCAGAACTAGATGTATCCCTCTACAGTCCAGTACTAGAACTAGATATATCCCTCTAAAGTCCAGGACCAGAACTAGATATATCCCTCTACAGTCCAGTACCAGAACTAGATATATCCCTCTACAGTCCAGGACCAGAACTAGATATATCCCTCTACAGTCCAGAACCAGAACTAGATATATCCCTCTACAGTCCAGTACTAGAACTAGATATATCCCTCTAAAGTCCAGGACCAGAACTAGATATATCCCTCTACAGTCCAGTACCAGAACTAGATATATCCCTCTACAGTCCAGTACCAGAACTAGATATATCCCTCTACAGTCCAGGACCAGAACTAGATATATCCCTCTACAGTCCAGGACCAGAACATGATATATCCCTCTACAGTCCAGGGCCAGAACTAGATATATCCCTCTACAGTCCAGTACCAGAACTAGATATATCCCTCTACAGTCCAGGACCAGAACTAGATATATCCCTCTAAAGTCCAGGACCAGAACAAGATATATCCCTCTACAGTCCAGGGCCAGAACTAGATATATCCCTCTACAGTCCAGGACCAGAACTAGATATATCCCTCTACAGTCCAGTACCAGAACTAGATATATCCCTCTACAGTCCAGGACCAGAACTAGATATATCCCTCTACAGTCCAGTACCAGAACTAGATATATCCCTCTACAGTCCAGGGCCAGAACTAGATATATCCCTCTACAGTCCAGGGCCAGAACTAGATATATCCCTCTACAGTCCAGTACCAGAACTAGATATATCCCTCTACAGCCCAGGACCAGAACTAGATATATCCCTCTACAGTCCAGTACCAGAACTAGATATATCCCTCTACAGTCCAGTACCAGAACTAGATATATCCCTCTACAGTCCAGGACCAGAACTAGATATATCCCTCTACAGTCCAGTACCAGAACTAGATATATCCCTCTACAGTCCAGGACCAGAACTAGATATATCCCTCTACAGTCCAGTACCAGAACTAGATATATCCCTCTACAGTCCAGTACCAGAACTAGATATATCCCTCTACAGTCCAGTACCAAAACTAGATATATCCCCCTACAGTCCAGAACCAGAACTAGATATATCCCTCTACAGTCCAGTACTAGAACTAGATATATCCCTCTACAGTCCAGTACCAGAACTAGATATATCCCTCTACAGTCCAGTACCAGAACTAGATATATCCCTCTACAGTCCAGTACCAAAACTAGATATATCCCTCTACAGTCCAGAACCAGAACTAGATATATCCCTCTACAGTCCAGAACCAGAACTAGATATATCCCTCTACAGTCCAGTACTAGAACTAGATATATCCCTCTAAAGTCCAGAACCAGAACTAGATATATCCCTCTACAATCCAGTACTAGAACTAGATATATCCCTCTAAAGTCCAGGACCAGAACTAGATATATCCCTCTACAGTCCAGTACCAGAACTAGATATATCCCTCTAAAGTCCAGGACCAGAACTAGATATATCCCTCTACAGTCCAGTACCAGAACTAGATATATCCCTCTACAGTCCAGAACCAGAACTAGATATATCCCTCTACAGTCCAGTACTAGAACTAGATATATCCCTCTAAAGTCCAGAACCAGAACTAGATATATCCCTCTACAGTCCAGTACCAGAACTAGATATATCCCTCTACAGTCCAGTATCAGAACTAGATATATCCCTCTATAGTCCAGGACCAGAACTAGATATATCCCTCTACAGTCCAGTACCAGAACTAGATGTATCCCTCTACAGTCCAGGACCAGAACTAGATATATCCCTCTACAGTCCAGTACCAGATATATCCCTCTACAGTTCAGTAACAGGACCAGATATATCCCTCTACAGTCCAGTACCAGAACTAGATATATCCCTCTACAGTCCAGTACCAGAACTAGATATATCCCTCTACAATCCAGTACCAGAACTAGATTCATCCCTCTACAGTCCAGTACCAGAACTAGATATATCCCTCTACAGTCCAGTACCAGATATATCCCTCTACAGTCCAGTACCAGGACCAGATATATCCCTCTACAGTCCAGGACCAGATATATCCCTCTACAGTCCAGGACCAGATATATCCCTCTACAGTCCAGTACCAGAACTAGATATATCCCTCTACAGTCCAGGACCAGATATATCCCTCTACAGTCCAGTACCAGAACTAGATATATCCCTCTACAGTCCAGAACCAGAACTAGATATATCCCTCTACAGTCCAGTACCAGAACTAGATATATTCCTCTACAGTCCAGTACCAGAACAAGATATATCCCTCTACAGTCCAGGACCAGATATATCCCTCTACAGTCCAGGACCAGAACTAGATATATCCCTCTACAGTCCAGAACCAGAACTAGATATATCCCTGTACAGTCCAGTACCAGAACTAGATATATCCCTCTACAGTCCAGTACCAGAACTAGATATATCCCTCTACAGTCCAGTACCAGAACTAGATATATCCCTCTACAGTCCAGGACCAGAACTAGAAATATCCCTCTACAGTCCAGTACCAGAACTAGATATATCCCTCTACAGTCCAGTACCAGAACTAGATATATCCCTCTACAGTCCAGTACCAGAACTAGATATATCCCTCTACAGTCCAGTACCAGAACTAGATATATCCCTCTACAGTCCAGGACCAGAACTAGATATACCCCTCTACAGTCCAGTACCAGGACCAGATATATCCCTCTACAGTCCAGGACCAGAACTAGATATATCCCTCTACAGTCCAGTACCAGAACTAGATATATCCCTCTACAGTCCAGTACCAGACCTAGATATATCCCTCTACAGTCCAGTACCAGAAGTAGATATATCCCTCTACAGTCCAGGACCAGATATATCCCTCTACAGTCCAGGACCAGAACTAGATATATCCCTCTACAGTCCAGTACCAGAACTAGATATATCCCTCTACAGTCCAGTACCAGAACTAGATATATCCCTCTACAGTCCAGTACCAGAACTAGATATATCCCTCTACAGTCCAGGACCAGAACTAGATATATCCCTCTACAGTCCAGTACCAGAACTAGATATATCCCTCTACAGTCCAGGACCAGAACTAGATATATCCCTCTACAGTCCAGGACCAGATATATCCCTCTACAGTCCAGTACCAGAACTAGATATATCCCTCTACAGTCCAGTACCAGAACTAGAAATATCCCTCTATAGTCCAGTACCAGAACTAGATATATCCCTCTACAGTCCAGTACTAGAACTAGATATATCCCTCTACAGTCCAGTACCAGAACTAGATATATCCCTCTACAGTCCAGTACCAGAACTAGATATATCCCTCTACAGTCCAGTACCAGAACTAGATATATCCATCTACAGTCCAGTACCAGAACTAGATATATCCCTCTACAGCCCAGGACCAGAACTAGATATATCCCTCTACAGTCCAGGACCAGGACCAGATATATCCCTCTACAGTCCAGGACCAGAACTAGATATGTCCCTCTACAGTCCAGTACCAGAACTAGATATATCCCTCTACAGTCCAGTACTAGAACTAGATATGTCCCTCTACAGTCCAGTACCAGAACTAGATATATCCCTCTACAGTCCAGTACCAGAACTAGATATATCCCTCTACAGTCCAGGACCAGAACTAGATATACCCCTCTACAGTCCAGTACCAGAACTAGATATATCCCTCTACAGTCCAGTACCAGATATATCCCTCAACAGTCCAGGACCAGATATATCCCTCTACAGTCCAGTACCAGAACTAGATATATCCCTCTACAGTCCAGGGCCAGAACTAGATATATCCCACTACAGTCCAGTACCAGAACTAGATATATCCCTCTACAGTCCAGTACCAGAACTAGATATATCCCTCTACAGTCCAGGACCAGAACTAGATATATCCCTCTACAGTCCAGAACCAGAACTAGATATATCCCTCTACAGTCCAGTACCAGAACTAGATATATCCCTCTACAGTCCAGTACCAGAACTAGATATATCCCTCTACAGTCCAGTATCAGAACTAGATATATCCCTCTACAGTCCAGTACCAGAACTAGATATATCCCTCTACAGTCCAGGACCAGATATATCCCTCTACAGTCCAGGACCAGATATATCCCTCTACAGTCCAGGACCAGATATATCCCTCTACAGTCCAGTACCAGAACTAGATATATCCCTCTACAGTCCAGTACCAGAACTAGATATATCCCTCTACAGTCCAGTACCAGAACTAGATATATCCCTCTACAGTCCAGTACCAGAACTAGATATATCCCTCTACAGTCCAGGACCAGAACTAGATATATCCCTCTACAATCCAGTACCAGAACTAGATATATCCCTCTACAGTCCAGGACCAGATATATCCCTCTAAAGTCCAGTACCAGAACTAGATATATCCCTCTACAGTCCAGAACTAGATATATCCCTCTACAGTCCAGTACCAGAACTAGATATATCCCTCTACAGTCCAGTACCAGAACTAGATATATCCCTCTACAGTCCAGGACCAGAACTAGATACATCCCTCTACAGTCCAGAACTAGATATATCCCTCTACAGTCCAGTACCAGAACTAGATATATCCCTCTACAGTCCATTACCAGAACAAGATATATCCCTCTACAGTCCAGTACCAGAACTAGATATATCCCTCTACAGTCCAGTACCAGAACTAGATATATCCCTCTACAGTCCAGGACCAGAACTAGAAATATCCCTCTACAGTCCAGGACCAGATATATCCCTCTACAGTCCAGGACCAGAACTAGATATATCCCTCTACAGTCCAGGACCTGATCTAGATATATCCCTCTACAGTCCAGTACCAGAACTAGATATATCCCTCTACAGTCCAGGACCAGAACTAGATATATCCCTCTACAGTCCAGTACCAGAACTAGATATATCCCTCTACAGTCCAGAACCAGAACTAGATATATCCCTCTACAGTCCAGTACTAGAACTAGATATATCCCTCTACAGTCCAGTACTAGAACTAGATATATCCCTCTAAAGTCCAGAACCAGAACTAGATATATCCCTCTACAGTCCAGTACCAGAACTAGATATATCCCTCTACAGTCCAGTATCAGAACTAGATATATCCCTCTATAGTCCAGGACCAGAACTAGATATATCCCTCTACAGTCCAGTACCAGAACTAGATGTATCCCTCTACAGTCCAGGACCAGAACTAGATATATCCCTCTACAGTCCAGTACCAGATATATCCCTCTACAGTTCAGTAACAGGACCAGATATATCCCTCTACAGTCCAGTACCAGAACTAGATATATCCCTCTACAGTCCAGTACCAGAACTAGATATATCCCTCTACAATCCAGTACCAGAACTAGATTCATCCCTCTACAGTCCAGTACCAGAACTAGATATATCCCTCTACAGTCCAGTACCAGATATATCCCTCTACAGTCCAGTACCAGGACCAGATATATCCCTCTACAGTCCAGGACCAGATATATCCCTCGACAGTCCAGGACCAGATATATCCCTCTACAGTCCAGTACCAGAACTAGATATATCCCTCTACAGTCCAGGACCAGATATATCCCTCTACAGTCCAGTACCAGAACTAGATATATCCCTCTACAGTCCAGAACCAGAACTAGATATATCCCTCTACAGTCCAGTATCAGAACTAGATATATCCCTCTACAGTCCAGTACCAGAACTAGATATATCCCTCTACAGTCCAGGACCAGATATATCCCTCTACAGTCCAGGACCAGATATATCCCTCTACAGTCCAGGACCAGATATATCCCTCTACAGTCCAGTACCAGAACTAGATATATCCCTCTACAGTCCAGTACCAGAACTAGATATATCCCTCTACAGTCCAGTACCAGAACTAGATATATCCCTCTACAGTCCAGTACCAGAACTAGATATATCCCTCTACAGTCCAGGACCAGAACTAGATATATCCCTCTACAGTCCAGGACCAGAACTAGATATATCCCTCTACAGTCCAGTACCAGATATATCCCTCTACAGTTCAGTAACAGGACCAGATATATCCCTCTACAGTCCAGTACCAGAACTAGATATATCCCTCTACAGTCCAGTACCAGAACTAGATATATCCCTCTACAATCCAGTACCAGAACTAGATTCATCCCTCTACAGTCCAGTACCAGAACTAGATATATCCCTCTACAGTCCAGTACCAGATATATCCCTCTACAGTCCAGTACCAGGACCAGATATATCCCTCTACAGTCCAGGACCAGATATATCCCTCTACAGTCCAGGACCAGATATATCCCTCTACAGTCCAGTACCAGAACTAGATATATCCCTCTACAGTCCAGGACCAGATATATCCCTCTACAGTCCAGTACCAGAACTAGATATATCCCTCTACAGTCCAGAACCAGAACTAGATATATCCCTCTACAGTCCAGTACCAGAACTAGATATATTCCTCTACAGTCCAGTACCAGAACAAGATATATCCCTCTACAGTCCAGGACCAGATATATCCCTCTACAGTCCAGGACCAGAACTAGATATATCCCTCTACAGTCCAGAACCAGAACTAGATATATCCCTGTACAGTCCAGTACCAGAACTAGATATATCCCTCTACAGTCCAGTACCAGAACTAGATATATCCCTCTACAGTCCAGTACCAGAACTAGATATATCCCTCTACAGTCCAGGACCAGAACTAGAAATATCCCTCTACAGTCCAGTACCAGAACTAGATATATCCCTCTACAGTCCAGTACCAGAACTAGATATATCCCTCTACAGTCCAGTACCAGAACTAGATATATCCCTCTACAGTCCAGTACCAGAACTAGATATATCCCTCTACAGTCCAGTACCAGAACTAGATATATCCCTCTACAGTCCAGGACCAGAACTAGATATACCCCTCTACAGTCCAGTACCAGGACCAGATATATCCCTCTACAGTCCAGGACCAGAACTAGATATATCCCTCTACAGTCCAGGACCAGAACTAGATATATCCCTCTACAGTCCAGTACCAGAACTAGATATATCCCTCTACAGTCCAGGACCAGAACTAGATATACCCCTCTACAGTCCAGTACCAGAACTAGATATATCCCTCTACAGTCCAGTACCAGATATATCCCTCAACAGTCCAGGACCAGATATATCCCTCTACAGTCCAGTACCAGAACTAGATATATCCCTCTACAGTCCAGGGCCAGAACTAGATATATCCCACTACAGTCCAGTACCAGAACTAGATATATCCCTCTACAGTCCAGTACCAGAACTAGATATATCCCTCTACAGTCCAGGACCAGAACTAGATATATCCCTCTACAGTCCAGAACCAGAACTAGATATATCCCTCTACAGTCCAGTACCAGAACTAGATATATCCCTCTACAGTCCAGTACCAGAACTAGATATATCCCTCTACAGTCCAGTATCAGAACTAGATATATCCCTCTACAGTCCAGTACCAGAACTAGATATATCCCTCTACAGTCCAGGACCAGATATATCCCTCTACAGTCCAGGACCAGATATATCCCTCTACAGTCCAGGACCAGATATATCCCTCTACAGTCCAGTACCAGAACTAGATATATCCCTCTACAGTCCAGTACCAGAACTAGATATATCCCTCTACAGTCCAGTACCAGAACTAGATATATCCCTCTACAGTCCAGTACCAGAACTAGATATATCCCTCTACAGTCCAGGACCAGAACTAGATATATCCCTCTACAGTCCAGTACCAGAACTAGATATATCCCTCTACAGTCCAGGACCAGATATATCCCTCTAAAGTCCAGTACCAGAACTAGATATATCCCTCTACAGTCCAGAACTAGATATATCCCTCTACAGTCCAGTACCAGAACTAGATATATCCCTCTACAGTCCAGTACCAGAACTAGATATATCCCTCTACAGTCCAGGACCAGAACTAGATACATCCCTCTACAGTCCAGAACTAGATATATCCCTCTACAGTCCAGTACCAGAACTAGATATATCCCTCTACAGTCCATTACCAGAACAAGATATATCCCTCTACAGTCCAGTACCAGAACTAGATATATCCCTCTACAGTCCAGTACCAGAACTAGATATATCCCTCTACAGTCCAGGACCAGAACTAGAAATATCCCTCTACAGTCCAGGACCAGATATATCCCTCTACAGTCCAGGACCAGAACTAGATATATCCCTCTACAGTCCAGGACCTGATCTAGATATATCCCTCTACAGTCCAGTACCAGAACTAGATATATCCCTCTACAGTCCAGGACCAGAACTAGATATATCCCTCTACAGTCCAGTACCAGAACTAGATATATCCCTCTACAGTCCAGAACCAGAACTAGATATATCCCTCTACAGTCCAGTACTAGAACTAGATATATCCCTCTAAAGTCCAGAACCAGAACTAGATATATCCCTCTACAGTCCAGTACCAGAACTAGATATATCCCTCTACAGTCCAGTATCAGAACTAGATATATCCCTCTATAGTCCAGGACCAGAACTAGATATATCCCTCTACAGTCCAGTACCAGAACTAGATGTATCCCTCTACAGTCCAGGACCAGAACTAGATATATCCCTCTACAGTCCAGTACCAGATATATCCCTCTACAGTTCAGTAACAGGACCAGATATATCCCTCTACAGTCCAGTACCAGAACTAGATATATCCCTCTACAGTCCAGTACCAGAACTAGATATATCCCTCTACAATCCAGTACCAGAACTAGATTCATCCCTCTACAGTCCAGTACCAGAACTAGATATATCCCTCTACAGTCCAGTACCAGATATATCCCTCTACAGTCCAGTACCAGGACCAGATATATCCCTCTACAGTCCAGGACCAGATATATCCCTCTACAGTCCAGGACCAGATATATCCCTCTACAGTCCAGTACCAGAACTAGATATATCCCTCTACAGTCCAGGACCAGATATATCCCTCTACAGTCCAGTACCAGAACTAGATATATCCCTCTACAGTCCAGAACCAGAACTAGATATATCCCTCTACAGTCCAGTACCAGAACTAGATATATTCCTCTACAGTCCAGTACCAGAACAAGATATATCCCTCTACAGTCCAGGACCAGATATATCCCTCTACAGTCCAGGACCAGAACTAGATATATCCCTCTACAGTCCAGAACCAGAACTAGATATATCCCTGTACAGTCCAGTACCAGAACTAGATATATCCCTCTACAGTCCAGTACCAGAACTAGATATATCCCTCTACAGTCCAGTACCAGAACTAGATATATCCCTCTACAGTCCAGGACCAGAACTAGAAATATCCCTCTACAGTCCAGTACCAGAACTAGATATATCCCTCTACAGTCCAGTACCAGAACTAGATATATCCCTCTACAGTCCAGTACCAGAACTAGATATATCCCTCTACAGTCCAGTACCAGAACTAGATATATCCCTCTACAGTCCAGTACCAGAACTAGATATATCCCTCTACAGTCCAGGACCAGAACTAGATATACCCCTCTACAGTCCAGTACCAGGACCAGATATATCCCTCTACAGTCCAGGACCAGAACTAGATATATCCCTCTACAGTCCAGGACCAGAACTAGATATATCCCTCTACAGTCCAGTACCAGACCTAGATATATCCCTCTACAGTCCAGTACCAGAAGTAGATATATCCCTCTACAGTCCAGGACCAGATATATCCCTCTACAGTCCAGGACCAGAACTAGATATATCCCTCTACAGTCCAGTACCAGAACTAGATATATCCCTCTACAGTCCAGTACCAGAACTAGATATATCCCTCTACAGTCCAGTACCAGAACTAGATATATCCCTCTACAGTCCAGGACCAGAACTAGATATATCCCTCTACAGTCCAGTACCAGAACTAGATATATCCCTCTACAGTCCAGGACCAGAACTAGATATATCCCTCTACAGTCCAGGACCAGATATATCCCTCTACAGTCCAGTACCAGAACTAGATATATCCCTCTACAGTCCAGTACCAGAACTAGAAATATCCCTCTATAGTCCAGTACCAGAACTAGATATATCCCTCTACAGTCCAGTACTAGAACTAGATATATCCCTCTACAGTCCAGTACCAGAACTAGATATATCCCTCTACAGTCCAGTACCAGAACTAGATATATCCCTCTACAGTCCAGTACCAGAACTAGATATATCCATCTACAGTCCAGTACCAGAACTAGATATATCCCTCTACAGCCCAGGACCAGAACTAGATATATCCCTCTACAGTCCAGGACCAGGACCAGATATATCCCTCTACAGTCCAGGACCAGAACTAGATATGTCCCTCTACAGTCCAGTACCAGAACTAGATATATCCCTCTACAGTCCAGTACTAGAACTAGATATGTCCCTCTACAGTCCAGTACCAGAACTAGATATATCCCTCTACAGTCCAGTACCAGAACTAGATATATCCCTCTACAGTCCAGGACCAGAACTAGATATACCCCTCTACAGTCCAGTACCAGAACTAGATATATCCCTCTACAGTCCAGTACCAGATATATCCCTCTACAGTCCAGGACCAGATATATCCCTCTACAGTCCAGTACCAGAACTAGATATATCCCTCTACAGTCCAGGGCCAGAACTAGATATATCCCACTACAGTCCAGTACCAGAACTAGATATATCCCTCTACAGTCCAGTACCAGAACTAGATATATCCCTCTACAGTCCAGGACCAGAACTAGATATATCCCTCTACAGTCCAGAACCAGAACTAGATATATCCCTCTACAGTCCAGTACCAGAACTAGATATATCCCTCTACAGTCCAGTACCAGAACTAGATATATCCCTCTACAGTCCAGTATCAGAACTAGATATATCCCTCTACAGTCCAGTACCAGAACTAGATATATCCCTCTACAGTCCAGGACCAGATATATCCCTCTACAGTCCAGGACCAGATATATCCCTCTACAGTCCAGGACCAGATATATCCCTCTACAGTCCAGTACCAGAACTAGATATATCCCTCTACAGTCCAGTACCAGAACTAGATATATCCCTCTACAGTCCAGTACCAGAACTAGATATATCCCTCTACAGTCCAGGACCAGAACTAGATATATCCCTCTACAATCCAGTACCAGAACTAGATATATCCCTCTACAGTCCAGGACCAGATATATCCCTCTAAAGTCCAGTACCAGAACTAGATATATCCCTCTACAGTCCAGAACTAGATATATCCCTCTACAGTCCAGTACCAGAACTAGATATATCCCTCTACAGTCCAGTACCAGAACTAGATATATCCCTCTACAGTCCAGGACCAGAACTAGATACATCCCTCTACAGTCCAGAACTAGATATATCCCTCTACAGTCCAGTACCAGAACTAGATATATCCCTCTACAGTCCATTACCAGAACAAGATATATCCCTCTACAGTCCAGTACCAGAACTAGATATATCCCTCTACAGTCCAGTACCAGAACTAGATATATCCCTCTACAGTCCAGGACCAGAACTAGAAATATCCCTCTACAGTCCAGGACCAGATATATCCCTCTACAGTCCAGGACCAGAACTAGATATATCCCTCTACAGTCCAGGACCTGATCTAGATATATCCCTCTACAGTCCAGTACCAGAACTAGATATATCCCTCTACAGTCCAGTACCAGAACTAGATATATCCCTCTACAGTCCAGGACCAGAACTAGATATATCCCTCTACAGTCCAGGACCAGAACAAGATATATCCCTCTACAGTCCAGTACCAGAACTAGATATATCCCTCTACAGTCCAGTACCAGAACTAGATATATCCCTCTACAGTCCAGGACCAGAACTAGATATATCCCTCTACAGTCCAGTACCAGAACTAGATATATCCCTCTACAGTCCAGTACCAGAACTAGATATATCCCTCTACAGTCCAGTACCAGAACTAGATATATCCCTCTACAGTCCAGTACCAGAACTAGATATATCCCTCTACAGTCCAGGACCAGATATATCCCTCTACAGTCCAGTACCAGAACTAGATATATCCCTCTACAGTCCAGTACCAGAACTAGAAATATCCCTCTACAGTCCAGTACCAGAACTAGAAATATCCCTCTACAGTCCAGGACCAGATATATCCCTCTACAGTCCAGTACCAGAACTAGATATATCCCTCTACAGTCCAGTACCAGAACTAGATATATCCCTCTACAGTCCAGTACCAGAACTAGATATATCCCTCTACAGTCCAGGACCAGAACTAGATATATCCCTCTACAGTCCAGGACCAGAACTAGATATATCCCTCTACAGTCCAGTACCAGAACTAGATATATCCCTCTACAGTCCAGGACCAGAACTAGATATATCCCTCTACAGTCCTGTACCAGAACTAGATATATCCCTCTACAGTCCAGTACCAGAACTAGATATATCCCTCTACAGTTTAGTACCAGAACTAGATATATCCCTCTACAGTCCAGGACCAGAACTAGATATATCCCTCTACAGTCCAGTACCAGAACTAGATATATCCCTCTACAGTCCAGTACCAGAACTAGATATATCCCTCTACAGTCCAGTACCAGAACTAGATATATCCCTCTACAGTCCAGGACCAGAACTAGATATATCCCTCTACAGTCCAGTACCAGAACTAGATATATCCCTCTACAGTCCAGTACCAGAACTAGATATATCTCTCTTCAGTCCAGGGCCAGAGAGATGCACACGTAGAGAGAGATGGAGGATTTATGTGTTTCTCTTTATGTGTCTCACTGGCAGGGATCCCTCAGTTTTGCATTTCACTAAAGTCTTTTAATCTAGACGGCAGGAGAGCTGAATGTGAAATTTCCTGCACTCCGTAGGGCTTTCAAAACAGTCCATTAGAGAGCAGTGGTAAGGACACACACACACACGAACATGCACACACACATAGTCTTGGACACACAGTTAACTCTAACCCTTATCCTAACCTTAACCCTAACCCCAAAACCTAACCTTAACTCGAACCCTAAACCTAGCTCCTAACCTTAACCCTAAAACTAACCCTAGCTCCTAACCTTAACCCTAAAACTAACCCTAGCTCCTAACCCTTTACTTAATTCTAAACCTAACACTAATTCTAACCCTAAACCCAATAGAAATAGCATTTGACCTTGTGGGGACTAACAAAATGTCCTCAGTTGGTCAAATTTTTGTTTGTTTACTTGGGAATTCTGGTCCACACAAGTATAAGTAAACACGTCCAGTGTGACACACACACACACACACACCTATATTCCTGGGATGTTATCTGTGCCATTCAAAGGGAAACGTCCTGTAAGGCAGGTCGGCTGAAGCCCCAAAATGCTTTTTTTTGTCTGTTCGATGCAAACCTAATCTAACTGCCATGTTGGATTTGTCTGTTACAGTAAAAGGTCAGACTGCAGCTATATTAGTCATATAATGGACTAAAGAGAAAGCAGACTTTACATTGGCTTGTATTCAGTATATAGGACACAGGACACAGCCATTCCTTTAAGGGGTACGGATAGCCAACTTCAATATATTTTGAAGCAATTCTGCCTAAAATGTTTTTTACCCTGCAAATGGAGAAAGGTGACGGAGCCATTTTCAGTTTCAATGGGTATGACTCCTCTGCTCGAGACTACAATCAGTCAAAAGACTAGCTTACTGCAAAACACAAAGAGATATCTCAGAGTAGCTGTATGTATCATTGACGACAGTGAAAACTTTTATGGGACCTAAAGGGAGAATTCATCAGCCTTCATTAGCTGACAAAATAACAGTGAAAATTGTTACAACAACACAGTGATGTTTCTCAATGTATTGACAGAGATCAGCAGATATCAACCAGAACAAAAACATTGAGACAGCTTTTGTTTTAGGACAGAATATATAATGGTCCAATATTTCATGGCTATTTGACCTTATCTGTCCTGTTCTATATATTCTACATTTTAACTATAATTTTACATTATACAGATCTGCTATCTTTAATTTGACCCGTTTCTCACAACAGGAATATAATCCTACAGCAACAGTTAATTATTATGTGGATTTTAATTTATAGACATTTTTGTAAGGATTTATTTATTGTTCATTAGGGCAAATCAAGTATGACATTTTAAAGTGGGAATTACAAAATGTAGAAGCCTGTTTAAAAATCCAATACACTACACGTTTGCAATTCCTGCGGTGCAGGAAAATTCTCAGCGACAATAGCGTGATCAAATTAAGAGAGCACATCTTATTGGTCTACATTCTGAATCAATGGTGTTGCTTCTACAGGACAGTGCAGGGCACATTTGTGTTAATAATAAAGAAAAATACACCCCTGCTGACAAGACTGAGAAAACTATCTGAATTGGATTCCTAGACACAATACAAAAGAGAGGGCCAACTTTTGTTGTCCCAGTACCCAAAATACATCTATCTGCTAAGTATCTTTGTGACATGCAACGCAGCAAGGCCGGAGACCATGGAATTATCTATCTAAAACCATCTATTTGGGTGTTTTTTGTTTTGTTTATCATAGCATGAATATTCCTTTAACTTGTACACATGTCATACATCTGTTATTTATAATTTAGAACAAATACCAAACTAAGTGCCTGCAAACAAGAGTAGCTCAGCAGGGAATCAGCATACAGACTATTATACAACTATTAAAGAACAGAATAAAATCGGGAAATAGCAGAATATAATGTATTTCCAGGGTCAATGTGACAAAGAAGGCACAAACAAACAGATAAAACAGAAAAATAAAATAATAGCTGACGTGTTTTTCAATGTCCTTCGCTCTAATCCTCAAGATCTGATCTAATTTCCAACGATAACCTGTCATTTACTGAAAATAACTTCAATATCCACTTCACAAAGGAAGACAATTGATTCCTTTGTGAACTTGAGCAATGTTATTAACAAAATAAAGAGGGTAAAGACAAAATGAATGCCAACTGTGTCTTTTATGTACGCACATGTCAAGATCCAGAGTTCTGAGTGGTCCACACAGGTTCCATCAGGAGTACCAATCGACTAGCACGTGTCTTGGTAATAGTATCCTTTAGAATAGATCCACCGTATCATCGATACCCTATTCAGTAAAACTGTAGAAAATTGTTACCCATTTAGACAACTGCGTGTTTAGATTCAATGGTGCTTGAAGGAGCAATCGGTTTACCGGTACTAGTGATGAACCAGACCATAGCGAAACGGTTTGTGCCTTTTTCCGTCATCATCTCTCCCTCTTACTGTTTTTTATCGCTTTGGTCCTATTTTCACAAGTACGTGGTAAAATCTCACAACTCTTAGTACAAAGCTCATAACAGATCATCAAAAAGGCTGTTATTTTCTTTACTTTAAGCACATTTTCAATTGACTAAGTACAACACACAAAATCACACAATAACTTTTTCACCAAACCTAGTCAGTGTTTCATCTAGAAATACCGTTCATATAAAGTAATTGCCTTTCACAATGCAATGCTCACAATACTTTTCATATATTGTTTAAATACATTTGACCATCACTTAATCCAACTGTGCCTAATTGTTAATCACTTAACCGTTTGGTTAACCTATAGATTTTAAACTGGTTTGTCTACTATATATGGATTTTGAGAACTACAGAAATAGAATGTGTGTTTGTAAAGTATAAACATCTAAATGACATGTATGATACATGATAACCATACATAATGAATACTGGTTATTGCTAATTGACTTTACATAGTGGTAACTACAATTGGTCATCATATAAAAGGGGGAGTGTGAACACTTGCAATTTCTTTCAACATGGAGCAATGGACAGCAAGAAAGAGGAAGAAATCAAAGAGCTCATGGACAAGGGGCCCGTCAGAGAGATGGTCATGGGCCCCATCAAAGAGGTGGAGAAGGGCCCCATCAAAGAGGTGGGCATGGGCCCCGTCAAATAGGTCAAAGAGGTGGGCATGGGCCCCATCAAAAAGGTCAAAGAGGTGGGAATGGGCCCCATCAAAGAGGTCAGCGAGGTGGGAATGGGCCCCATCAAAGAGGTGGGCATGGGCCCCATCAGAGGTCAAAGAGGTGGGCATGGGCCCCATCAAAGAAGTGGGCATGGACCCCATCAAAGAGGTCAAAAAGGTGTGCATAGCCCCATAAAAAAGGTGGGCATCCTCCAGCATCTTCACAAGGTCCTTTGCTGTGGTTCTGGGATTGATTTGCACTTTTCGCACCAAAGTACGTTCATCTCTAGGGGACAGAACGCGTCTCCTTCCTGAGCGATATGACAGCTGTGTGGTCCCATGGTGTTTATACTTGCGTACTATTGTTTGTACAGACAAATGTGGTACCTTCAGGCGTTTGGAAATTGCTCCCAAGGATGAACCAGACTTGTGGAGGTCTACAATTTCTTTCCTGAGGTCTTGGCTGATATCTTTTAATTTTCCTATGATGTCAAGCAAAGAGGCACTGAGTTGAAGGTAGGCCTTGAAATACATCCACAGATACACCTCCAATTGACTCTAATGATGTCAATTAGCCTATCAGAAGCTTCTAAAGCCATGACATAATTTTCTAGAATTTTCCAAGCTGTTTAAAGGCACAGTCAACTTAGTGTATGGTAACTTCTGACCCACTGGAATTGTGATACAGTGAATTATTAGTGAAATCATCTGTCTGTATACAATTGTTGGAAAATGTACTTGTGTCATGCACAAGGTAGATGTCCTAACCGACTTGCCAAAACTATAGTTTGTTAACATGAAATTTGTGGAGTGGTTGAAAAACGAGTTTTAATGACTCCAACCTAAGTGTATGTAGACTTCCGACTTCAACTGTATATACTGTACTCTATACCATCTACTGCATCTTGCCTATGCCGTTTGGCATCGCTCATCCATATATTTCTATGTACATATTCTTATTTATTCCTTTACACTTGTGTGTATAACGTAGTTGTTGTGAAATTGTTAGATTACTTGTTAGATATTACTGCACTGTCGGAACTAGAAGCTCAAGCATTTTGCTACACTCGCATGAACATCTACTAACCATGCGTATGTGACCAATAAAATATTATTTTATTATATTTGTCAGGTTCCACCATGCAGAGGTGGTTCAGGCATGGTTTCGGGCCCATCCGGGCCCATTGGTGACCCTGTACCTGCCCCCACACTCTCCTTCCCTCAAACATATTGAGGAATTATTTTCAGCATGGCGGTGGAACATCAATGCATACCAATGTCAAGCTTGGATTCGTCATGCCAAAAGGTTTTTCCCGCGGTGCTTTAACAATGAGGACATTCACTGTGATGTGAATGAGAATTTATGGCCAAACGCTCAAGACAGGCTTTATGCAAATTATTGCAAGACAGGCTTTATGCAAATTATTGCAAGACAGGCTTTATGCAAATTATTGCAAGACAGGCTTTATGCAAATTATTGCAAGACAGGCTTGATCCAAATTATTGCAAGACAGGCTTTATGCAAATTATTGCAAGACAGGCTTTATGCAAATTATTGCAAGACAGGCTTTATGCAAATTATTGCAGGACAGGCTTCATGCAAATTATTGCAAGACAGGCTTGATGCAAATTATTGCAAGACAGGCTTGATGCTAATTATTGCAAGACAGGCTTGCTAAATATTGTTTTATTTTAATTATTTTCATTTGTGTCACACCCTGGCCTTAGTTATCTTTGTTTTCATTATTATTTTAGTTAGGTCAGGGTGTGACATGGGGAAGTTTGTGTGTTTTTGTATTGTCTAGGGCACAGGTGTCAAACTCATTCCACGGAGGGCCGAGTGTCTGCGGGTTTTCGCTCCTCCCTTGTACTTGATTGATGAATTAACATCACTAATTAGTTAGGAACTCCCCACACCTGGTTGTCTAGGGCTTTATTGAAAGGAAAAACCAAAAACCTGCAGACACTCGGCCCTCCGTGGAATGAGTTTGACACCCCTGGTCTAGGGTGTTGTATGGTTTAGGGGGTTAAGTAGAGTAGATGGGTTAGTGTTCAGTGTAGGTGTCTAGGAAAGTCTATGGTTGCCTGAATTGGTTCTCAATCAGAGACAGCTGGTTATTGTTGTCTCTGATTGGGAGCCATATTTAAGGCAGCCATAGGCTTTAGCTGTTTGTGGGTAATTGTCTATGTGTAGTGTCTGTGTCTATGTTGCATGTTTGCACTTAGTCTTTTGATAGCTTCACGTTCGTCTGTTTGTTGTTTTGTTTCGTTGTCCTTCTTCCAATTAAAGAGAAGATGTATTTTCCACACGCTGCGCCTTGGTCCTCTCTCTCTCCCATTGACGATTGTGACAGAATTACCCACCTAAATCGGACCAAGCGGTGTGTCAAGCGGCAACAGGACCCACCTACACAGGATTTCTGGACATGGGAGGACGAATTGGATGGTAAGGGACCTTGGGCTCAACCAGGAGAATATCGCCGCCCCAAAGCTGAGCTGGAGGCAGCGAAAGCAGAGAGGCGGCGATATGAGGAGGCAGCACGGAAGCAAGGCTGGAAGCCCGTGAGTACAACCCAAAATTTTCTTGGGGGGGGGCTAAGAGGTAGTGGGCCGAGGGCAGGTAGGAGACCTGCGCCCACTTCCCAGGCTAACCGTGGAGAGCGAGAGTACGGGCAGACACCGTGTTACGCAGTAGAGCGCATGGTGTCTCCTGTACGCGTGCATAGCCCGGTTCGGTACATTCCAGCTCCACGTATCGGCCGGGCTAGATTGAGCGTTGAGCCGGATGTCATGAAGCCGGCCCAACGCATCTGGCCACCAGTGCGTCTCCTCGGGCCGGCTTACATGGCACCAGCCTTACGCATGGTGTCCCCGGTTCGCCTACATAGGCCGGTGCGGGTTATTCCACCTCCCCGCACTGGTCGGGCGACGGGGAGCATACAACCAGGTAAGGTTGGACAGGCTCAGTGCTCAAGGGAGCCAGTACGCCTGCACGGTCCGGTATTTCCGGCGCCACCTCCCCGCTCCAGCCCAGTACCACCAGTGCCTACACCACGCACCAGGCTTCCAGTGCGTCTTCAGAGCCCTGTGCCTCCTCCACGCACTAGCTCTATGGTGCGTGTCTCCAGCCTTTTACCACCAGTACCTACACCACGCACCAAGCCTCCTGTGTGTCCCCAGAGTCCTGTGCGTCCTGTTGCTGCTCCCCGCACTAGCCCTGAGATGCGTGTCCTCAGCCCGGTACCACCAGTTCCGGCACCACGCACTAGGCCTAATGTGCGTTCCCAGGGTCCAGCATGCCCTGTTCCTTCTCCCCGCACTAGCCCTGAGATGCGTGTCCTCAGCCCGGTACCTCCAGTTCCGGCACCACGCACCAGGCCTATAGTGCGTCTCAGCCGGCCAGAGTCTGCCATCTGCCCAGCGGCGCCTGAACTGCCCGTCTGCCCAACGCCGTCTGAACTGTCCGTCTGCCAAGCGCCGCATGAACTGCCCGTCTGGACTGAGCCTTCAAAGCCGCCCGTCTGCCATGAGCCTGCAAAGCCACCCGTCTGCCATGAGCCTACAGAGCCGTCCGCCAGACAGGAGCCGCTAGAGCCTTCCGCCAGACCGGATCAGCCAGAGCCTTCCGCCAGACCGGATCAGCCAGAGCCTTCCGCCAGACCGGATCAGCCAGAGCCTTCCGCCAGACCGGATCAGCCAGAGCCTTCCGCCAGACCGGATCAGCCAGAGCCTTCCGCCAGACAGGATCAGCCAGAGCCATCCGTCTGCCAAGCACCATCTGAGCCATCCGTCTACCAAGCGCCATCTGAGCCATCCGTCTACCAAGCGCCATCTGAGCCATCCGTCTACCCAGCGCCATCTGAGCCATCCGTCTACCCAGCGCCATCTGAGCCATCCGTCTACCCAGCGCCATCTGAGCCATCCGTCTACCCAGCGCCATCTGAGCCATCCGTCTGCACAGAGCCATTAGAGCCGCCCGTCTGTCCCGAGCCGTCAGAGCCGTTAGTCAGTCAGGAGCCGCTAGAGCCATTCGTCAGTCAGGATCTGCCAGAGCCGCCAACCAGACAGGATCTGCCAGAGCCGCCAACCAGACAGGATCTGCCAGAGCCGCCAACCAGACAGGATCTGCCAGAGCCGCCAACCAGACAGGATCTGCCAGAGCCGCCAACCAGACAGGATCTGCCAGAGCCGCCAACCAGACAGGATCTGCCAGAGCCGCCAACCAGACAGGACCAGCCAGAGCCGCCAGCCAGACATGACCAGCCAGAGCCGTCAGCCAGCCAAGACCAGCCAGAGCCGTCAGCCAGCCAAGATCAGCCAGAGCCTTCCGCCAGACAGGATCAGCCAGAGCCTTCCGCCAGCCATGAGCAGCCAGATCCGTCAGCCAGCCATGAGCAGCCAGATCCGTCAGCCAGCCATGAGCAGCCAGATCCGTCAGCCAGCCATGAGCAGCCAGATCCGTCAGCCAGCCATGAGCAGCCAGATCCGTCAGCCAGCCATGAGCAGCCAGATCCGTCAGAGCCGTCCAGCCAGGATCCGCCAGAGCCGTCCAGCCAGGATCCGCCAGAGCCGTCCAGCCAGGATCCGCCAGAGCCAGCCAGCCAGGATCCGCCAGCCAGCCAGGATCCGCCAGAGCCAGCCAGCCAGGATCCGCCATTCAGTCCGGTGCTGCCCCTCAGTCCGGTGCTGTCCCTCAGTCCGGAGCTGCCGTCCCTCAGTCCGGAGCTGCCCCTTATCCTGGTGCTGCCCCTTATCCTGGTGCTGCCCCTTATCCTGGTACTGCCTCTTATCCTGGTGCTGCCCCTTATCCTGGTGCTGCCCCTTATCCTGGTGCTGCCCCTTAGTCCGGTACTGCCCCTTAGTACGGTGCTGCCCCTTAGTCCGGTGCTGCCACTTAGTCCGGTGCTGCCACTTAGTCCGGTGCTGCCCCTTATTCCAGTGGGGTTAAGTTGGCGGGTGGTCATTTGGAGGAGGCTACGAAAGCGGGTAGTGACTATGGTGGGGTGGGGACCACGACCAGTGCCAGAGCCGCCACCGTGGACAGACGCCCACCCAGACCCTCCCCTAGACTTTATGCTGGTGCGCCCGGAGTTCGCACCTTAAGGGGGGGGTTATGTCACACCCTGGCCTTAGTTATCTTTGTTTTCATTATTATTTTAGTTAGGTCAGGGTGTGACATGGGGAAGTTTGTGTGTTTTTGTATTGTCTAGGGTGTTGTATGGTTTAGGGGGTTAAGTAGAGTAGATGGGTTAGTGTTCAGTGTAGGTGTCTAGGAAAGTCTATGGTTGCCTGAATTGGTTCTCAATCAGAGACAGCTGGTTATTGTTGTCTCTGATTGGGAGCCATATTTAAGGCAGCCATAGGCTTTAGCTGTTTGTGGGTAATTGTCTATGTGTAGTGTCTGTGTCTATGTTGCATGTTTGCACTTAGTCTTTTGATAGCTTCACGTTCGTCTGTTTGTTGTTTTGTTTCGTTGTCCTTCTTCCAATTAAAGAGAAGATGTATTTTCCACACGCTGCGCCTTGGTCCTCTCTCTCCCATTGACGATCGTGACAATTTGCTTCATTTAATTTCTTACATTTGATTACAGACAGTACACCTATGTTGCAATTATATACAGTATATATAAAAAATATATATATTATGGAAATGAGAGATTTTCTGTTTTGTTGGTGTATTGCTGATTGTGAAAACTATGTAATCTACTGTAATTTACAGAACTGTTGCATATTACTTTCAGCACTTCTAAGGGCAATTTGTAACGCGTGTCTTGCATTGTTTACTATTGGATAAACTGGTAGTTAAAATGACAACATTTTAAATATATCATTACGCTGTGTTTTGGTGATTAAACAAACGTTGTCATTACATTTCATTTATATTGTGAATCAATGGTTGTGTGGTGAGAAATATCTACAATCCAAATAAATGAACAATGAAAGATTTTGCATGAAAGACTAGCTGTGTTACCAGTTTGAGTTTTGTTCTAAGAGTTGTGAAAATGTACCACATACTGTACTTGTGAAAATAGAACCAAAGTGATAAAAAAAATAGAACCTTTACAAAGCCCTTGACTAGGTGCCCACTACCCTGTAGTGGAGTGTGTGTGTGTGTGTGTGTGTGTGTGTGTGTGTGTGTGTGTGTGTGTGTGTGTGTGTGTGTGTGTGTGTGTGTGTGTGTGTGTGTGTGTGTGTGTGTGTGTGTGTGTGTGTGTGTGTGTGTGTGTGTGTGTGTGTGTGTGTGAACTCCCTGTCAAGGTCTCTATTTGACAAGAGTGGGTGACCTTTAACATGCCCCCCCCATGGTTTCATCCGTCTGAAGAGACAGGTTACAGTGATGGATTGTCTGTTAGCATTACTCCACTGTAGACTACAGATATAGGATCTTAATTTGATCAGTCTTTTTTGCTGATAATTTTTATAAATGCAGATGAGCTTTGTGATTGACATAAATTCACTAAAACATGGTTAGAGTATATTAACAGTATTGCACTTTTCACGTAGCCTACTTTTGTCCAGCTAATAGCTGGACCACTGACCAAACAACATTATGGACTAAACGTTCAAATCCTTTTGCTACGGGACTACTTTGATGTGACAATGTAGGTCAAATTAAGATCTTACATACAGTGGGGCAAAAAAGTATTTAGTCAGCCACCAATTGTGCAAGTTCTCCCACTTAAAAAGATGAGAGAGGCCTGTAATTTTCATCATAGGTACACTTCAATTATGACAGACAAAATGAGAATTTTTTTCCCAGAAAATCACATTGTAGGATTTTTTATGAATTTATTTGCAAATTATGGTGGAAAATAAGTATTTGGTCACCTACAAACAAGCAAGATTTCTGGCTCTCACAGACCTGTAACTTCTTCTTTAAGAGGCTCCTCTGTCCTCCACTCGTTACCTGTATTAATGGCACCTGTTTGAACTTGTTATCAGTATAAAAGACACCTGTCCACAACCTCAAACAGTCACACTCCAAACTCCACTATGGCCAAGACCAAAGAGCTGTCAAAGGACACCAGAAACAAAATTGTAGACCTGCACCAGGCTGGGAAGACTGAATCTGCAATAGGTAAGCAGCTTGGTTTGAAGAAATCAACTGTGGGAGCAATTATTAGGAAATGGAAGACATACAAGACCACTGTTAATCTCCCTCGATCTGGGGCTCCACGCAAGATCTCACCCCGTGGGGTCAAAATGATCACAAGAACGGTGAGCAAAAATCCCAGAACCACACGGGGGGACCTAGTGAATGACCTGCAGAGAGCTGGGACCAAAGTAACAAAGCCTACCATCAGTAACACACTACGCCGCCAGGGACTCAAATCCTGCAGTGCCAGACGTGTCCCCCTGCTTAAGCCAGTACATGTCCAGGCCCGTCTGAAGTTTGCTAGAGAGCATTTGGATGATCCAGAAGAAGATTGGGAGAATGTCATATGGTCAGATGAAACCAAAATATAACTTTTTGGTAAAAACTCAACTCGTCGTGTTTGGAGGACAAAGAATGCTGAGTTGCATCCAAAGAACACCATACCTACTGTGAAGCATGGGGGTGGAAACATCATGCTTTGGGGCTGTTTTTCTGCAAAGGGACCAGGACGACTGATCCGTGTAAAGGAAAGAATGAATGGGGCCATGTATCGTGAGATTTTGAGTGAAAACCTCCTTCCATCAGCAAGGGCATTGAAGATGAAACGTGGCTGGGTCTTTCAGCATGACAATGATCCCAAACACACCGCCCGGGCAACGAAGGAGTGGCTTTGTAAGAAGCATTTCAAGGTCCTGGAGTGGCCTAGCCAGTCTCCAGATCTCAACCCCATAGAAAATCTTTGGAGGGAGTTGAAAGTCCGTGTTGCCCAGCAACAGCCCCAAAACATCACTGCTCTAGAGGAGATCTGCATGGAGGAATGGGCCAAAATACCAGCAACAGTGTGTGAAAACCTTGTGAAGACTTACAGAAAACGTTTGACCTCTGTCATTGCCAACAAAGGTTATATAACAAAGTATTGAGATAAACTTTTGTTATTGACCAAATACTTATTTTCCACCATAATTTGCAAATAAATTCATTAAAAATCCTACAATGTGATTTTCTGGAATTTTTTTTCTCATTTTGTCTGTCATAGTTGAAGTGTACCTATGATGAAAAGTACAGGCCTCTCTCATCTTTTTAAGTGGGAGAACTTACACAATTGGTGGCTGACTAAATACTTTTTTGCCCCACTGTATGTACAGACCCTGCCTCTCAGCATTCACACCTATTCCACCTCAGAGACACTCTTATACAGCCTTGTGAAACCAGTCTGACCGCTGCATTCACACCCATTCCCCACAAAGACACAATTATACAGCCTTGTGAAACCAGTCTGACCGCTGCATTCACACCCATTCCCCACAAAGACACAATTATACAGCCTTGTGAAACCAGTCTGACCGCTGCATTCACACCCATTCCCCACAGATACACTCTTATACAGCCTTGTGAAACCAGTCTGACCGCTGCATTCACACACATTCCCCCCAGATACACTCTTATACAGCCTTGTGAAACCAGTCTGGCCGCTGCATTCACACCCATTCCCCACAAAGACACAATTATACAGCCTTGTGAAACCAGTCTGACCTCTGCATTCACACCCATTCCCCCCAGATACACTCTTATACAGCCTTGTGAAACCAGTCTGACTGCAGCATTCACACCCATTCCCCACAGATACACTCTTATACAGCCTTGTGAAACCAGTCTGACTGCAGCATTCACACCCATTCCCCACAGATACACTCTTATACAGCCTTGTGAAACCAGTCTGACCGCAGCATTCACACCCATTCCCCACAGAGACACAATTATACAGCCTTGTGAAACCAGTCTGACCGCTGCATTCACACCCATTCCCCCCAGATACACTCTTATACAGCCTTGTGAAACCAGTCTGACCGCTGCATTCACACCCATTCCCCACAGAGACACAATTATACAGCCTTGTGAAACCAGTCTGACCGCTGCATTCACACCCATTCCCCCCAGATAAACTCTTATACAGCCTTGTGAAACCAGTCTGGCCGCTGCATTCACACCCATTCCCCCCAGATACACTCTTATACAGCCTTGTGAAACCAGTCTGACGGCTGCATTCACACCCATTCCCCCCAGATACACTCTTATACAGCCTTGTGAAACCAGTCTGACCGCAGCATTCACACCCATTCCCCACAGATACACTCTTATACAGCCTTGTGAAACCAGTCTGACCGCAGCATTCACACCCATTCCCCCCAGATACACTCTTATACAGCCTTGTGAAACCAGTCTGACGGCTGCATTCACACCCATTCCCCCCAGAGACACTCTTATACAGCCTTGTGAAACCAGTCTGACCGCTGCATTCACACCCATTCCCCAAAGAGACACAATTTTTACAGCCTTGTGAAACCAGTCTGACCGCTGCATTCACACCCATTCCCCACAGAGACACAATTATACAGCCTTGTGAAACCAGTCTGACCGCTGCATTCACACCCATTCCCCACAGAGACACAATTATACAGCCTTGTGAAACCAGTCTGACCGCTGCATTCACACCCATTCCCCACAGAGACACAATTATACAGCCTTGTGAAACCAGTCTGACCGCTGCATTCACGTTTCCATTCACTTTGGAATGTGGGCTAACATGACATAAGTCTGGTTTCATGAGGCTACCTTAGACGATATACAAGCTCAGCTTTTAGCATACATACAAGTAATCCCACTCCACAGTGCCCTTTCCCACCTGGACAAAAGGAACACCTATGTGAGAATGCTGTTCATTGACTACAACTCAGCGTTCAGCTCTCTCTGTTCCGAACGTACTAGATGACCAGTTCTTATAGCCTTTAGCCGTACCCTTATCCTACTCCTCCTCTGTTCCTCTGGTGATGTAGAGGTCAATCCAAGCCCAGCAGTGCCTAGCTCCACTCCCATTCCCCAGGCACACTCATTTGTTGACTTCTGTAACCGTAAAAGCCTTGGTTTCATGCATGTTAACACTCCCCAAGTTTGTTTTATTCACTGCCTTAGCACACTCTGCCAACCCTGATGTCCTAGCCGTGTCTGAATCCTGGCTTAGGAAGACCACCAAAACCCCTGAAATTTCCATCCCTAACCATAACATTTTCCGACAAGATAAAACTGCCAAAGGGGGCGGAGTGACAATCTACTGCAGAGATAGCCTGCAGAGTTCTGTCATACTAACCAGGTCTGTGCCCAAACAATTTGAGCTTCTACTTTTAAAATCCACCTTTCCAGAAACAAGTCTCTCACTGTTGCCGCTTGCTATAGACCACCCTCTGCCCCCAGCTGTGCCCTGGACACCATATGTGAATTTATTGCCCCCCATCTTTCTTCAGAGCTCATGCTGCTAGGTGACCTAAACTGGGACATGCTTAACACCCTGGCCATCCTACAATCTAAGCTTGATGCCCTCAATCTCACACAAATTATCAATGAACCTACCAGGTACAACCCCAAATCCGTAAACACGGGCACCCTCATAGATATCATCCTAACCAACTTGCCCTCTGAATACACTTCTGCTGTCTTCAACCAAGATCTCAGCGATCACTGCCTCATTGCCTGCATCCGTAATGGGTCTGCGGTCAAACGACCACCCCTCATCACTGTCAAACGCTCCCTAAAACACTTCAGCGAGCAGGCCTTTCTAATCAACCTGGCCCGGGTATCCTGGAAGGATATTGACCTCATCCCGTCAGTAGAGGATGCCTGGTTATTCTTTAAAAGTGCTTTCCTCACCATCTTAAATAAGCATGCCCCATTCAAAAAATGTAGAACCAGGAACAGATATAGCCCTTGGTTCACTCCAGGCCTGACTGCCTTTGACCAGCACAAAAACATCCTGTGGCGGACTTCATTAGCATCAAATAGCCCCCGTGATATGTAACTTTTCAGGGAAGTTAGGAACAAAAATACAAAAATACACAAAGCTAATGCTAGCTTTTTCAAACAGAAATTTGCATTCTATAGCACTAACTCAAAATAGTTCTGGTACACTGTAAAGTCCATGGAGAATAAGAGCACCTCCTCCCAGCTGCCCACTGCACTGAGGCTAGGAAACACTGTCACCATCGATAAATCCACGAAAATTGAGAATTTCAATAAGCATTTTTTTACGGCCGGCCATGCTTTCCACCTGGCTACCCCTACCCCGGTCAACTGCCCTGCACCACCCACCGCAACTCGCCCAAGCCCCCCCCCCCCCCCCCCCCCCCCCCATTTCTCCTTCACCCAAATCCAGATAGCTGATGTTCTGAAAGAGCTGCAAAATCTGGACCCCTACAAATCAGCCGGGCTAGACAATCTGGATCGTCTCATTCTAAAATGATCTTCCGAAATTGTTGCAACCCCTATTACTAGTCTGTTCAACATCTCTTTCGTATCGTCTGAGCTGCCACGGTCTGCCACGGTCACCCCCCTCTTCAAAGGGGGAGACACTCTAGACCCAAACTGCTACAGACCTATATCTATCCTACCCTGCCTTTTTAAGGTCTTCAAAAGCCAAGTAAACAAACAGATCACCGACCATTTCGAATCCCACCGTACCTTGTCCGCTATGCAATCTGGCTTCCGAGCTGGTCATGGGTGCACCTCAGCCACGCTCAAGGTCCTAAATGATATCATAACTGCCATCGATAAGAGACAATACTGTGCAGCCGTATTCATCGACCTGGCCAAGGCTTTCTGCTCTATCAATCACCACATTCTTATCGGCAGACTCAACAGCCTTGGTTTCTCAAATGACTGCCTCGCCTGGTTCACCAACTACTTCTCTGATAGAGTTCAGTTTGTCAAATCGGAGGGCCTGTTGTCCGGACCTCTGGCAGTCTCTATGGGGGTGCCACAAGGTTCAATTCTTGGGCCGACTCGCTTTTCTGTATACATCAATGATGTCGTTCTTGCTGCTGGTGATTCTCTGATCCACCTCTACGCAGACGACACCATTCTGTATACCTCTGGCTATTCTTTGGATACTGCTAACCTCCAGACGAGCTTCAATGCCATACAACTCTCCTTCCGTGGCCTGCAACTGCTCTTAAATGCAAGTAAAACTAAATGCATGCTCTTCAACCGATCGCTGCCCGCACCTGCCCGCCCGTCCAGCATCACTACTCTGGACTGTTCTGACCTAGAATATGTGGACAACTCCAAATACCTAGGTGTCTGGTTAGACTGTACACTCTCCTTCCAGACTCACATTAAGCTCTTATCTCCCTCACCACATTAAGACTCTTATCTCCCTCACTACCCTCCAGTACCAGCTGTCAGAGCAGCTCACAGATCATTGCACCTGTACATAGCCCATCTGTAAATAGCCCATCCAACTACCTCATCCCAATACTGTATTTATTTATTTATTTTGCTCCTTTGCACCCCAGTATCTCTACTTGCACATTCATCTTCTGCACATCTATCAGTCCATTGTTTAATTGTTATATCGTAATGACCTCGCCACTATGGCCTATTTTATTGCCTTACCTCTCTTATCTTACCTCATTTTTCACACACTGTAATTATACTTTTTTTATACTGTATTATTGACTGTATGTTTGTTTCTTCCATGTGTAACTCTGTGTTGTTGTATGTGTCGAACTGCTTTGCTTTATCTTGGCCAGGTCGTAGTTGTAAATGTGAACTTGTTCTCAACTAGACTACCTGGTTAAATAAAGGTGAAAAATATATATATATTTTTAAACATCATAGTGCCCACAAAGCTCATCACTAAGCTAAGGACCCTGGGACCTCTGCAACTGGATCCTGGACTTCCTGACGGGCCGCCCCCAGGTGGTAAGGGTAGACAACAACACATCTGCCATGCTGATCCTCAGCACTGGGGCCCCTCAGGGGTGCGTGCTTAGTTCCCTCCTGTACTCCCTGTTCACCCACGACTGCATGGACATGACTCCAACACCATCATTAAGTTTGCTGACAACACAACAGTGGTATGCCTGATTACCAACAATGACGCGACAGCATATAGGGAGGTCAGAGACATCAACCTCTCTCTAAATGTGAGCAAGACAAAGGAGCTGATTGTGGACTATAAGAAAAGGAGGGCCGAACAGGCCCCCATTAACATCGACGGGACTGAAGTGGAGCGGGTCAAGAGTTTCAAGTTCCTTGGTGTCCACATCACCATCAAACTATCATGGTCCAAACACACCAAGACAGTTGTGAAGAGGGCACGACAACACCTTTTCCCCCTCAGGAGACTGAAAAGATTTGGCATGGGTCCCCAGATCCTCAAAAAGTTCTACAGCTGCACCATCAAGATCATCCTGACTGGTTGCATCACCGCCTGGTATGGCAATTGCTCGGCATCTGACCGTAAGGCACTACAGAGGGTAGTGCGTACGGCCCAGTACTTCACTGGGGCCAAGCTTCCTGACATCCAGGACCTATATACTAGGCGGTGTCAGAGGAAGGCCTCTTATCTATGAATAGTCACTTTACAAATTACCTCAACTAACCTGTACCCCCGCACATTGACTCGGTACCGGTACCCCCTGTATATATCCAGGCTGTATCACATCTGGCCGTGATTGGGAGTCCCATAGGGTGGCGCACAATTGGCCCAGAATCGTCCGGGTCTGGCCGGGGTAGGCCGTCATTGTAAATAAGAATTTGTTCTTAACTGACTTGCCTAGTTAAATAAAGGTTAAATAATTTGTCAAAAGTATTATTATGTAAATGTTTTTTTATCATTTTTTTATTGATTTTTGTTTTGAATAATTCATTATTATTTAATTGTTTTTACTTTAGTTTAGTTTATTTAGTAAATATTTGATTAACTCTAATTTATTGAGCTGCATTGTTGGTTAAGGGCTTGTAAGTAAGCGTCCACACCTGTTGTATTCACATCATGTGACAAATACAATTTTGATTTGATTTGATATTTTGAATCCCAGGTTTTCTCAAAGTCTTACAGGATGATGATAACCAATGGGGACAGAGGAATATTATATTAACTTTCTAAAAAGAAAGTAGTTCCCAAATCTCAAATGTTCATGCTGTCTCAGACACATCAGAAAAATTACATCAAATTTATTTTCTGAAGTTAATGCCAAATATGAAACCAAAACTGTACAGGTACACACAAAACGAATCCATTTGTGGCACCTTAGTCGAGCTAATGAAGCTCCAAATTAGCAGCACCTGTGGTAATGACATTCAGTTAGCAGTGCCATGAAAGTTTATGCTGCAGAACGTCATATTCAGTAACACACTCCAGGCTGTTACTATAGAGACGAGACAACAGTAGGGCTATAATACAAGCTTATCCATAAAAGTAAAATAATTGTATCGCTGATTATGTCAAAGGGACATGGGTTATTCACAATAATAAATGTAATAAATATTTAATCGTAATAGGGAAAAAAGGAGTCTGGAAGTTTAACGAAGTGCAGAACAGTCTTTGCTATTTATAAACTGCAGAAGGAATCTACGCAGAACAATAAAATGTCCTTGTTAGTCTGTCATTTCTCCTGACCTGTAGTAATCACGATAACACTGCACTGGGCTGTCGGTTATCACCTGGTTGGTTCTGATATCAATTATTATACAGATTTAATAAATTATATATAAATTATTATCAATTATTATACAGATTTAATGTAATGTACTCTAGCTGTGCCCCCTTAAGTTAAACAATTGAACAAATTGAATTTTAATCTTGGAGTCCAAGCTCATTGGATATCATTTCCTCATTGACTTCCTGAAGTTGCAAGTTTTGATTTCCATAAATCTCATGGAACTCTGAAAACTGTGCACTAATGGACCCCATCTCCTGTCATGGGCTTGAGAAAGCATCGACCATAGCCTCTCCTTTCCTTGAAAGAGTCTGATTTGTGATAGATCAATAACTTTGCTTTAAAAAATACACATTCAATACGTCC